>NW_027621681.1:10000-27500 GCF_964198595.1 Lampetra fluviatilis | reverse complement strand
CTGAAAACGCAGCTCCCTAGACAGGTAGGGGGTAGGGGGGGCGGTAGGGGTAGAGGTCAGGGTCTCTCTCTGTCTGTGTGTGTCTCTCTCTGTGTGTCTCTCTCCCCGTGTCTCTCTCTGTCTGTGTGTCTCTCTCTGTGTGTCTCTGTGTGTCTCTCTGTGTGTCTCTCTCTGTGTGTCTCTCCCCGTGTCTCTGTCTCTGTGTGTCTTTCTCTGTGTGTCTTTGTGTGTCTCTGTGTGTGTGTGTCACTGTGTGTGTCTCACTGTGTGTGTCTCACTGTGTGTGTGTCTCACTGTCTCACGCAGTGTGTCTCTGTGTGTGTGTCACTGTGTGTCTCTGTGTGTCTCTGTGTGTGTGTGTGTCACTGTGTGTCTCTGTGTGTGTGTCTCACTGTGTGTGTGTCTCACTGTGTCTCACTGTGTGTGTGTCTCACTGTCTCACGCAGTGTGCCTCTGTGTGTGTGTCACTGTGTGTCACTGTGTGTCTCACTGTGTGTGTCTCACTGTGTCTCACTGTGTCTGTGTGTCTCTCTCTGTGTGTCTCTGTGTGTCTCTCTGTGTGTCTCTCTCTGTGTGTCTCTCCCCGTGTCTCTGTCTCTGTGTGTCTCTCTCTGTGTGTCTCTGTGTGTCTCTGTGTCTCTGTGTCTCTCTGTGTGTCTCTCTGTGTCTCTGTGTGTCTCTGTGTCTCTGCGTGGCATGTCTCTCTGTGTCTATCTGTGTGTCTCTGCGTGTCTCTGCGTGTCTCTCTGTCTCTCTGCGTGTCTCTCTGTGTCTCTGCGTGTCTCTCTGTGTCTCTGCGTGTCTCTCTCTGCGCGTGTCTCTGCGTGTCTCTCTCTGCGTGGCGTGTCTCTCTGCGTGTCTCTCTGCGTGGCGTGTCTCTCTGCGTGTCTCTCTGCGTGGCGTGTCTCTCTGTGTCTGCGTACTTGCGTGGGGCATTTTCTGGGCGGCTGGACCAGTCCCAGATCCACTCGGGGTTTTTCTTCAGCAGAGCCTCCATCTCCGCGGAGCGCTCCACACGGTCCTCATCCGACTGGGGAGAGAGACACAAGGGGAGAGTGAGAGAGAGACACGAAAAAACTAAAAAAAAAATTTACAAAAAAAAACCAAACTAAAAAGAAAAAAAAACTAACAAAAAATAACTAAAAGAAAAAAATAATAACAACTAAAAAAAACCTAAAAATAACTAAAAAGAAAAAAAACTAAAAATAACTAAAAATAAAAAGATTTTTATTTTTAAAGAAAATTTAAATTTAAAAATTAAGAAAACCAAAAACATAAATTTTTATTTTAAAATATTAAAATAACTCAAACTACATTTAAAGAAAACTAGAGAACAACAAAAAACTAAAAATGACTAACAAACTGAAAAGAAAAAAAAGAAAAATCAAAAACTAAAACAAAATAAATTAAAAGAACACAAAAAATAACAAAAAACCACTAAACACGAAAAAACTAAAAAATAACCAAAAAATGAAGAAAATTAAACAAAACAAAAAAAAAAACTTTAATTAAATCATAGAAATCTAAACTAAACTACAAAAAATTAAAAAATTAAAACAACTCAAAATAAAACTAAAATAAATAATTAAAGCGATCGATTTAAAGAAAAAAAACAAAAACAAAATATTTATAATAAAGAAAACTAAAAATAACTATAACAACTAACAATATATATATTAAACAACTAAAACAAAATTTTAAGAAAACTAAAAAACAACTAAACAACTAATAAACTAAAATCTAAAACTAAAAAAAATAAAACTAAAAAGCGACAAAAAAAATAAAAACAACTAAAGAAAACGAAGTAAATTAAAACAAAAAAGATTTTTTTCTTAAGAAAACTAAAAATAACTAAAACGAAAACTAAAAAAAACAATAAAAAGAAAAAAGAAAACATTTTTTTTTAAATATAACAAAATTAAGAAAAGTTAAAAAATAAAAAACACTAAAAACAGAACACTAAAAAAACCTAACAAATTAAAGAAAAAAAAAGAAAAAGAAGAAAAAACGTAAAAAAATATACAAAATAATAAAAAATAGAAAAGAACAAAAAACTAACAACATAAAGAAAACTAAAAATAAAAAATATAAAAAATAACTAACAAAAATGACAACGAAAACAAAGAAATTAAAACTAAATCTAAACGTTAAAAAAACTCTACAAAAAAAAACTAAAAATTAAACTAATTATTTTATTTTACTTAAAAAAACTAAAAAGAAAACTAAAAAATACTAAAAAACTATAAGTATTTTTTAAAAAAAATAACTACAAAAAGAAAACTAAAAAAACTCAAATAAAATCAAAGAAAACTACTAAAAACTACAAAAAAAGAAAACTAAAAAATACTAAAAAACTATAAGTATTTTTTAAAAAAAATAACTACAAAAAGAAAACTAAAAAAACTCAAATAAAATCAAAGAAAACTACTAAAAACTACAAAAAAAGAAAACTAAAAAATACTAAAAAACTATAAGTATTTTTTAAAAAAAATAACTACAAAAAGAAAACTAAAAAAACTCAAATAAAATCAAAGAAAACTACTAAAAACTACAAAAAAAGAAAACTAAAAAATACTAAAAAACTAAGTATTTTTTAAAAAAAATAACTACAAAAAGAAAACTAAAAAAACTCAAATAAAATCAAAGAAAACTACTAAAAACTACAAAAAAAGAAAACTAAAAAATACTAAAAAACTATAAGTATTTTTTAAAAAAAATAACTACAAAAAGAAAACTAAAAAAACTCAAATAAAATCAAAGAAAACTACTAAAAACTACAAAAAAAGAAAACTAAAAAATACTAAAAAACTATAAGTATTTTTTAAAAAAAATAACTACAAAAAGAAAACTAAAAAAACTCAAATAAAATCAAAGAAAACTACTAAAAACTACAAAAAAAGAAAACTAAAAAATACTAAAAAACTAAGTATTTTTTAAAAAAAATAACTACAAAAAGAAAACTAAAAAAACTCAAATAAAATCAAAGAAAACTACTAAAAACTACAAAAAAAGAAAACTAAAAAATACTAAAAAACTATAAGTATTTTTTAAAAAAAATAACTACAAAAAGAAAACTAAAAAAACTCAAATAAAATCAAAGAAAACTACTAAAAACTACAAAAAAAGAAAACTAAAAAATACTAAAAAACTAAGTATTTTTTAAAAAAAATAACTACAAAAAGAAAACTAAAAAAACTCAAATAAAATCAAAGAAAACTACTAAAAACTACAAAAAAAGAAAACTAAAAAATACTAAAAAACTATAAGTATTTTTTAAAAAAAATAACTACAAAAAGAAAACTAAAAAAACTCAAATAAAATCAAAGAAAACTACTAAAAACTACAAAAAAAGAAAACTAAAAAATACTAAAAAACTATAAGTATTTTTTAAAAAAAATAACTACAAAAAGAAAACTAAAAAAACTCAAATAAAATCAAAGAAAACTACTAAAAACTACAAAAAAAGAAAACTAAAAAATACTAAAAAACTATAAGTATTTTTTAAAAAAAATAACTACAAAAAGAAAACTAAAAAAACTCAAATAAAATCAAAGAAAACTACTAAAAACTACAAAAAAAGAAAACTAAAAAATACTAAAAAACTATAAGTATTTTTTAAAAAAAATAACTACAAAAAGAAAACTAAAAAAACTCAAATAAAATCAAAGAAAACTACTAAAAACTACAAAAAAAGAAAACTAAAAAATACTAAAAAACTATAAGTATTTTTTAAAAAAAATAACTACAAAAAGAAAACTAAAAAAACTCAAATAAAATCAAAGAAAACTACTAAAAACTACAAAAAAAGAAAACTAAAAAATACTAAAAAACTATAAGTATTTTTTAAAAAAATAACTACAAAAAGAAAACTAAAAAAACTCAAATAAAATCAAAGAAAACTACTAAAAACTACAAAAAAAGAAAACTAAAAAATACTAAAAAACTATAAGTATTTTTTTAAAAAAATAACTACAAAAAGAAAACTAAAAAAACTCAAATAAAATCAAAGAAAACTACTAAAAACTACAAAAAAAGAAAACTAAAAAATACTAAAAAACTATAAGTATTTTTTAAAAAAAATAACTACAAAAAGAAAACTAAAAAAACTCAAATAAAATCAAAGAAAACTACTAAAAACTACAAAAAAAGAAAACTAAAAAATACTAAAAAACTATAAGTATTTTTTAAAAAAAATAACTACAAAAAGAAAACTAAAAAAACTCAAATAAAATCAAAGAAAACTACTAAAAACTACAAAAAAAGAAAACTAAAAAATACTAAAAAACTATAAGTATTTTTTAAAAAAAATAACTACAAAAAGAAAACTAAAAAAACTCAAATAAAATCAAAGAAAACTACTAAAAACTACAAAAAAAGAAAACTAAAAAATACTAAAAAACTATAAGTATTTTTTAAAAAAAATAACTACAAAAAGAAAACTAAAAAAACTCAAATAAAATCAAAGAAAACTACTAAAAACTACAAAAAAAGAAAACTAAAAAATACTAAAAAACTATAAGTATTTTTTAAAAAAAATAACTACAAAAAGAAAACTAAAAAAACTCAAATAAAATCAAAGAAAACTACTAAAAACTACAAAAAAAGAAAACTAAAAAATACTAAAAAACTATAAGTATTTTTTAAAAAAAATAACTACAAAAAGAAAACTAAAAAAACTCAAATAAAATCAAAGAAAACTACTAAAAACTACAAAAAAAGAAAACTAAAAAATACTAAAAAACTATAAGTATTTTTTAAAAAAAATAACTACAAAAAGAAAACTAAAAAAACTCAAATAAAATCAAAGAAAACTACTAAAAACTACAAAAAAAGAAAACTAAAAAATACTAAAAAACTATAAGTATTTTTTAAAAAAAATAACTACAAAAAGAAAACTAAAAAAACTCAAATAAAATCAAAGAAAACTACTAAAAACTACAAAAAAAGAAAACTAAAAAATACTAAAAAACTATAAGTATTTTTTAAAAAAAATAACTACAAAAAGAAAACTAAAAAAACTCAAATAAAATCAAAGAAAACTACTAAAAACTACAAAAAAAGAAAACTAAAAAATACTAAAAAACTATAAGTATTTTTTAAAAAAAATAACTACAAAAAGAAAACTAAAAAAACTCAAATAAAATCAAAGAAAACTACTAAAAACTACAAAAAAAGAAAACTAAAAAATACTAAAAAACTATAAGTATTTTTTAAAAAAAATAACTACAAAAAGAAAACTAAAAAAACTCAAATAAAATCAAAGAAAACTACTAAAAACTACAAAAAAAGAAAACTAAAAAATACTAAAAAACTATAAGTATTTTTTAAAAAAAATAACTACAAAAAGAAAACTAAAAAAACTCAAATAAAATCAAAGAAAACTACTAAAAACTACAAAAAAAGAAAACTAAAAAATACTAAAAAACTATAAGTATTTTTTAAAAAAAATAACTACAAAAAGAAAACTAAAAAAACTCAAATAAAATCAAAGAAAACTACTAAAAACTACAAAAAAAGAAAACTAAAAAATACTAAAAAACTATAAGTATTTTTTAAAAAAAATAACTACAAAAAGAAAACTAAAAAAACTCAAATAAAATCAAAGAAAACTACTAAAAACTACAAAAAAAGAAAACTAAAAAATACTAAAAAACTATAAGTATTTTTTAAAAAAAATAACTACAAAAAGAAAACTAAAAAAACTCAAATAAAATCAAAGAAAACTACTAAAAACTACAAAAAAAGAAAACTAAAAAATACTAAAAAACTATAAGTATTTTTTAAAAAAAATAACTACAAAAAGAAAACTAAAAAAACTCAAATAAAATCAAAGAAAACTACTAAAAACTACAAAAAAAGAAAACTAAAAAATACTAAAAAACTATAAGTATTTTTTAAAAAAAATAACTACAAAAAGAAAACTAAAAAAACTCAAATAAAATCAAAGAAAACTACTAAAAACTACAAAAAAAGAAAACTAAAAAATACTAAAAAACTATAAGTATTTTTTAAAAAAAATAACTACAAAAAGAAAACTAAAAAAACTCAAATAAAATCAAAGAAAACTACTAAAAACTACAAAAAAAGAAAACTAAAAAATACTAAAAAACTATAAGTATTTTTTAAAAAAAATAACTACAAAAAGAAAACTAAAAAAACTCAAATAAAATCAAAGAAAACTACTAAAAACTACAAAAAAAGAAAACTAAAAAATACTAAAAAACTATAAGTATTTTTTAAAAAAAATAACTACAAAAAGAAAACTAAAAAAACTCAAATAAAATCAAAGAAAACTACTAAAAACTACAAAAAAAGAAAACTAAAAAATACTAAAAAACTATAAGTATTTTTTAAAAAAAATAACTACAAAAAGAAAACTAAAAAAACTCAAATAAAATCAAAGAAAACTACTAAAAACTACAAAAAAAGAAAACTAAAAAATACTAAAAAACTATAAGTATTTTTTAAAAAAAATAACTACAAAAAGAAAACTAAAAAAACTCAAATAAAATCAAAGAAAACTACTAAAAACTACAAAAAAAGAAAACTAAAAAATACTAAAAAACTATAAGTATTTTTTAAAAAAAATAACTACAAAAAGAAAACTAAAAAAACTCAAATAAAATCAAAGAAAACTACTAAAAACTACAAAAAAAGAAAACTAAAAAATACTAAAAAACTATAAGTATTTTTTAAAAAAAATAACTACAAAAAGAAAACTAAAAAAACTCAAATAAAATCAAAGAAAACTACTAAAAACTACAAAAAAAGAAAACTAAAAAATACTAAAAAACTATAAGTATTTTTTAAAAAAAATAACTACAAAAAGAAAACTAAAAAAACTCAAATAAAATCAAAGAAAACTACTAAAAACTACAAAAAAAGAAAACTAAAAAATACTAAAAAACTATAAGTATTTTTTAAAAAAAATAACTACAAAAAGAAAACTAAAAAAACTCAAATAAAATCAAAGAAAACTACTAAAAACTACAAAAAAAGAAAACTAAAAAATACTAAAAAACTATAAGTATTTTTTAAAAAAAATAACTACAAAAAGAAAACTAAAAAAACTCAAATAAAATCAAAGAAAACTACTAAAAACTACAAAAAAAGAAAACTAAAAAATACTAAAAAACTATAAGTATTTTTTAAAAAAAATAACTACAAAAAGAAAACTAAAAAAACTCAAATAAAATCAAAGAAAACTACTAAAAACTACAAAAAAAGAAAACTAAAAAATACTAAAAAACTATAAGTATTTTTTAAAAAAAATAACTACAAAAAGAAAACTAAAAAAACTCAAATAAAATCAAAGAAAACTACTAAAAACTACAAAAAAAGAAAACTAAAAAATACTAAAAAACTATAAGTATTTTTTAAAAAAAATAACTACAAAAAGAAAACTAAAAAAACTCAAATAAAATCAAAGAAAACTACTAAAAACTACAAAAAAAGAAAACTAAAAAATACTAAAAAACTATAAGTATTTTTTAAAAAAAATAACTACAAAAAGAAAACTAAAAAAACTCAAATAAAATCAAAGAAAACTACTAAAAACTACAAAAAAAGAAAACTAAAAAATACTAAAAAACTATAAGTATTTTTTAAAAAAAATAACTACAAAAAGAAAACTAAAAAAACTCAAATAAAATCAAAGAAAACTACTAAAAACTACAAAAAAAGAAAACTAAAAAATACTAAAAAACTATAAGTATTTTTTAAAAAAAATAACTACAAAAAGAAAACTAAAAAAACTCAAATAAAATCAAAGAAAACTACTAAAAACTACAAAAAAAGAAAACTAAAAAATACTAAAAAACTATAAGTATTTTTTAAAAAAAATAACTACAAAAAGAAAACTAAAAAAACTCAAATAAAATCAAAGAAAACTACTAAAAACTACAAAAAAAGAAAACTAAAAAATACTAAAAAACTATAAGTATTTTTTAAAAAAAATAACTACAAAAAGAAAACTAAAAAAACTCAAATAAAATCAAAGAAAACTACTAAAAACTACAAAAAAAGAAAACTAAAAAATACTAAAAAACTATAAGTATTTTTTAAAAAAAATAACTACAAAAAGAAAACTAAAAAAACTCAAATAAAATCAAAGAAAACTACTAAAAACTACAAAAAAAGAAAACTAAAAAATACTAAAAAACTATAAGTATTTTTTAAAAAAAATAACTACAAAAAGAAAACTAAAAAAACTCAAATAAAATCAAAGAAAACTACTAAAAACTACAAAAAAAGAAAACTAAAAAATACTAAAAAACTATAAGTATTTTTTAAAAAAAATAACTACAAAAAGAAAACTAAAAAAACTCAAATAAAATCAAAGAAAACTACTAAAAACTACAAAAAAAGAAAACTAAAAAATACTAAAAAACTATAAGTATTTTTTAAAAAAAATAACTACAAAAAGAAAACTAAAAAAACTCAAATAAAATCAAAGAAAACTACTAAAAACTACAAAAAAAGAAAACTAAAAAATACTAAAAAACTATAAGTATTTTTTAAAAAAAATAACTACAAAAAGAAAACTAAAAAAACTCAAATAAAATCAAAGAAAACTACTAAAAACTACAAAAAAAGAAAACTAAAAAATACTAAAAAACTATAAGTATTTTTTAAAAAAAATAACTACAAAAAGAAAACTAAAAAAACTCAAATAAAATCAAAGAAAACTACTAAAAACTACAAAAAAAGAAAACTAAAAAATACTAAAAAACTATAAGTATTTTTTAAAAAAAATAACTACAAAAAGAAAACTAAAAAAACTCAAATAAAATCAAAGAAAACTACTAAAAACTACAAAAAAAGAAAACTAAAAAATACTAAAAAACTATAAGTATTTTTTAAAAAAAATAACTACAAAAAGAAAACTAAAAAAACTCAAATAAAATCAAAGAAAACTACTAAAAACTACAAAAAAAGAAAACTAAAAAATACTAAAAAACTATAAGTATTTTTTAAAAAAAATAACTACAAAAAGAAAACTAAAAAAACTCAAATAAAATCAAAGAAAACTACTAAAAACTACAAAAAAAGAAAACTAAAAAATACTAAAAAACTATAAGTATTTTTTAAAAAAAATAACTACAAAAAGAAAACTAAAAAAACTCAAATAAAATCAAAGAAAACTACTAAAAACTACAAAAAAAGAAAACTAAAAAATACTAAAAAACTATAAGTATTTTTTAAAAAAAATAACTACAAAAAGAAAACTAAAAAAACTCAAATAAAATCAAAGAAAACTACTAAAAACTACAAAAAAAGAAAACTAAAAAATACTAAAAAACTATAAGTATTTTTTAAAAAAAATAACTACAAAAAGAAAACTAAAAAAACTCAAATAAAATCAAAGAAAACTACTAAAAACTACAAAAAAAGAAAACTAAAAAATACTAAAAAACTATAAGTATTTTTTAAAAAAAATAACTACAAAAAGAAAACTAAAAAAACTCAAATAAAATCAAAGAAAACTACTAAAAACTACAAAAAAAGAAAACTAAAAAATACTAAAAAACTATAAGTATTTTTTAAAAAAAATAACTACAAAAAGAAAACTAAAAAAACTCAAATAAAATCAAAGAAAACTACTAAAAACTACAAAAAAAGAAAACTAAAAAATACTAAAAAACTATAAGTATTTTTTAAAAAAAATAACTACAAAAAGAAAACTAAAAAAACTCAAATAAAATCAAAGAAAACTACTAAAAACTACAAAAAAAGAAAACTAAAAAATACTAAAAAACTATAAGTATTTTTTAAAAAAAATAACTACAAAAAGAAAACTAAAAAAACTCAAATAAAATCAAAGAAAACTACTAAAAACTACAAAAAAAGAAAACTAAAAAATACTAAAAAACTATAAGTATTTTTTAAAAAAAATAACTACAAAAAGAAAACTAAAAAAACTCAAATAAAATCAAAGAAAACTACTAAAAACTACAAAAAAAGAAAACTAAAAAATACTAAAAAACTATAAGTATTTTTTAAAAAAAATAACTACAAAAAGAAAACTAAAAAAACTCAAATAAAATCAAAGAAAACTACTAAAAACTACAAAAAAAGAAAACTAAAAAATACTAAAAAACTATAAGTATTTTTTAAAAAAAATAACTACAAAAAGAAAACTAAAAAAACTCAAATAAAATCAAAGAAAACTACTAAAAACTACAAAAAAAGAAAACTAAAAAATACTAAAAAACTATAAGTATTTTTTAAAAAAAATAACTACAAAAAGAAAACTAAAAAAACTCAAATAAAATCAAAGAAAACTACTAAAAACTACAAAAAAAGAAAACTAAAAAATACTAAAAAACTATAAGTATTTTTTAAAAAAAATAACTACAAAAAGAAAACTAAAAAAACTCAAATAAAATCAAAGAAAACTACTAAAAACTACAAAAAAAGAAAACTAAAAAATACTAAAAAACTATAAGTATTTTTTAAAAAAAATAACTACAAAAAGAAAACTAAAAAAACTCAAATAAAATCAAAGAAAACTACTAAAAACTACAAAAAAAGAAAACTAAAAAATACTAAAAAACTATAAGTATTTTTTAAAAAAAATAACTACAAAAAGAAAACTAAAAAAACTCAAATAAAATCAAAGAAAACTACTAAAAACTACAAAAAAAGAAAACTAAAAAATACTAAAAAACTATAAGTATTTTTTAAAAAAAATAACTACAAAAAGAAAACTAAAAAAACTCAAATAAAATCAAAGAAAACTACTAAAAACTACAAAAAAAGAAAACTAAAAAATACTAAAAAACTATAAGTATTTTTTAAAAAAAATAACTACAAAAAGAAAACTAAAAAAACTCAAATAAAATCAAAGAAAACTACTAAAAACTACAAAAAAAGAAAACTAAAAAATACTAAAAAACTATAAGTATTTTTTAAAAAAAATAACTACAAAAAGAAAACTAAAAAAACTCAAATAAAATCAAAGAAAACTACTAAAAACTACAAAAAAAGAAAACTAAAAAATACTAAAAAACTATAAGTATTTTTTAAAAAAAATAACTACAAAAAGAAAACTAAAAAAACTCAAATAAAATCAAAGAAAACTACTAAAAACTACAAAAAAAGAAAACTAAAAAATACTAAAAAACTATAAGTATTTTTTAAAAAAAATAACTACAAAAAGAAAACTAAAAAAACTCAAATAAAATCAAAGAAAACTACTAAAAACTACAAAAAAAGAAAACTAAAAAATACTAAAAAACTATAAGTATTTTTTAAAAAAATAACTACAAAAAGAAAACTAAAAAAACTCAAATAAAATCAAAGAAAACTACTAAAAACTACAAAAAAAGAAAACTAAAAAATACTAAAAAACTATAAGTATTTTTTAAAAAAAATAACTACAAAAAGAAAACTAAAAAAACTCAAATAAAATCAAAGAAAACTACTAAAAACTACAAAAAAAGAAAACTAAAAAATACTAAAAAACTATAAGTATTTTTTAAAAAAAATAACTACAAAAAGAAAACTAAAAAAACTCAAATAAAATCAAAGAAAACTACTAAAAACTACAAAAAAAGAAAACTAAAAAATACTAAAAAACTATAAGTATTTTTTAAAAAAAATAACTACAAAAAGAAAACTAAAAAAACTCAAATAAAATCAAAGAAAACTACTAAAAACTACAAAAAAAGAAAACTAAAAAATACTAAAAAACTATAAGTATTTTTTAAAAAAAATAACTACAAAAAGAAAACTAAAAAAACTCAAATAAAATCAAAGAAAACTACTAAAAACTACAAAAAAAGAAAACTAAAAAATACTAAAAAACTATAAGTATTTTTTAAAAAAAATAACTACAAAAAGAAAACTAAAAAAACTCAAATAAAATCAAAGAAAACTACTAAAAACTACAAAAAAAGAAAACTAAAAAATACTAAAAAACTATAAGTATTTTTTAAAAAAAATAACTACAAAAAGAAAACTAAAAAAACTCAAATAAAATCAAAGAAAACTACTAAAAACTACAAAAAAAGAAAACTAAAAAATACTAAAAAACTATAAGTATTTTTTAAAAAAAATAACTACAAAAAGAAAACTAAAAAAACTCAAATAAAATCAAAGAAAACTACTAAAAACTACAAAAAAAGAAAACTAAAAAATACTAAAAAACTATAAGTATTTTTTAAAAAAAATAACTACAAAAAGAAAACTAAAAAAACTCAAATAAAATCAAAGAAAACTACTAAAAACTACAAAAAAAGAAAACTAAAAAATACTAAAAAACTATAAGTATTTTTAAAAAAAAATAACTACAAAAAGAAAACTAAAAAAACTCAAATAAAATCAAAGAAAACTACTAAAAACTACAAAAAAAGAAAACTAAAAAATACTAAAAAACTATAAGTATTTTTTAAAAAAAATAACTACAAAAAGAAAACTAAAAAAACTCAAATAAAATCAAAGAAAACTACTAAAAACTACAAAAAAAGAAAACTAAAAAATACTAAAAAACTATAAGTATTTTTTAAAAAAAATAACTACAAAAAGAAAACTAAAAAAACTCAAATAAAATCAAAGAAAACTACTAAAAACTACAAAAAAAGAAAACTAAAAAATACTAAAAAACTATAAGTATTTTTTAAAAAAAAAAACTACAAAAAGAAAACTAAAAAAACTCAAATAAAATCAAAGAAAACTACTAAAAACTACAAAAAAAGAAAACTAAAAAATACTAAAAAACTATAAGTATTTTTTAAAAAAAATAACTACAAAAAGAAAACTAAAAAAACTCAAATAAAATCAAAGAAAACTACTAAAAACTACAAAAAAAGAAAACTAAAAAATACTAAAAAACTATAAGTATTTTTTAAAAAAAATAACTACAAAAAGAAAACTAAAAAAACTCAAATAAAATCAAAGAAAACTACTAAAAACTACAAAAAAAGAAAACTAAAAAATACTAAAAAACTATAAGTATTTTTTAAAAAAAATAACTACAAAAAGAAAACTAAAAAAACTCAAATAAAATCAAAGAAAACTACTAAAAACTACAAAAAAAGAAAACTAAAAAATACTAAAAAACTATAAGTATTTTTTAAAAAAAATAACTACAAAAAGAAAACTAAAAAAACTCAAATAAAATCAAAGAAAACTACTAAAAACTACAAAAAAAGAAAACTAAAAAATACTAAAAAACTATAAGTATTTTTTAAAAAAAATAACTACAAAAAGAAAACTAAAAAAACTCAAATAAAATCAAAGAAAACTACTAAAAACTACAAAAAAAGAAAACTAAAAAATACTAAAAAACTATAAGTATTTTTTAAAAAAAATAACTACAAAAAGAAAACTAAAAAAACTCAAATAAAATCAAAGAAAACTACTAAAAACTACAAAAAAAGAAAACTAAAAAATACTAAAAAACTATAAGTATTTTTTAAAAAAAATAACTACAAAAAGAAAACTAAAAAAACTCAAATAAAATCAAAGAAAACTACTAAAAACTACAAAAAAAGAAAACTAAAAAATACTAAAAAACTATAAGTATTTTTTAAAAAAAATAACTACAAAAAGAAAACTAAAAAAACTCAAATAAAATCAAAGAAAACTACTAAAAACTACAAAAAAAGAAAACTAAAAAATACTAAAAAACTATAAGTATTTTTAAAAAAAAATAACTACAAAAAGAAAACTAAAAAAACTCAAATAAAATCAAAGAAAACTACTAAAAACTACAAAAAAAGAAAACTAAAAAATACTAAAAAACTAAGTATTTTTTAAAAAAAATAACTACAAAAAGAAAACTAAAAAAACTCAAATAAAATCAAAGAAAACTACTAAAAACTACAAAAAAAGAAAACTAAAAAATACTAAAAAACTATAAGTATTTTTTAAAAAAAATAACTACAAAAAGAAAACTAAAAAAACTCAAATAAAATCAAAGAAAACTACTAAAAACTACAAAAAAAGAAAACTAAAAAATACTAAAAAACTATAAGTATTTTTTAAAAAAAATAACTACAAAAAGAAAACTAAAAAAACTCAAATAAAATCAAAGAAAACTACTAAAAACTACAAAAAAAGAAAACTAAAAAATACTAAAAAACTATAAGTATTTTTTAAAAAAAATAACTACAAAAAGAAAACTAAAAAAACTCAAATAAAATCAAAGAAAACTACTAAAAACTACAAAAAAAGAAAACTAAAAAATACTAAAAAACTATAAGTATTTTTTAAAAAAAATAACTACAAAAAGAAAACTAAAAAAACTCAAATAAAATCAAAGAAAACTACTAAAAACTACAAAAAAAGAAAACTAAAAAATACTAAAAAACTATAAGTATTTTTTAAAAAAAATAACTACAAAAAGAAAACTAAAAAAACTCAAATAAAATCAAAGAAAACTACTAAAAACTACAAAAAAAGAAAACTAAAAAATACTAAAAAACTATAAGTATTTTTTTTAAAATAACTACAAAAAACACTCAAATAAAATCAAAGAAAACTACTAAAAACTACAAAAAAATAAAACTAAAAAACTGAAGACAGCTAAAATATGAATAAATAACGATTACTATGAATCGAAATTAACTCAATTAAATACAAATAAACTTTAAATAACAACAAAACTTGAAAAAACTAAACTATAAAAATAACTAAAATCTAAATAAATAATTTACTACAGAGACAGAGACACAGTGAGACACAGTGAGACACACACAGTGAGACACACACAGTGAGACACACAGAGACACACACAGAGACACACAGTGACACACACACAGAGGCACACTGCGTGAGACAGTGAGACACACACACAGTGAGACACAGTGAGACACACACACAGTGAGACACACACAGTGAGACACACACAGTGACACACACACAGTGAGACACACACACAGTGAGACACACACAGTGAGACACACACAGTGACACACACACACAGAGACACACAGAGACACACAGTGACACACACACAGAGACACACTGCGTGAGACAGTGAGACACACACACAGTGAGACACACACAGTGAGACACACACACAGAGACACACAGTGAGACACACAGTGAGACACACAGAGACACACACAGTGAGACACACAGAGACACACAGTGACACACACACAGTGAGACACACACACAGTGAGACACACACAGTGAGACACACACACAGTGAGACACACACACAGTGAGACACACACAGTGAGACACAGTGAGACACAAACACAGTGAGACGCACACACAGAGACACACAGAGACACACAGTGACACACACACAGAGGCACACTGCGTGAGACAGTGAGACACACACACAGTGAGACACACACAGTGACACACACACACACAGAGACACACAGTGAGACACACACACAGTGAGACACACACAGTGACACACACACAGTGAGACACACACACAGTGAGACACACACAGTGACACACACACAGTGACACACACACACAGAGACACACACAGTGACACACACACAGTGACACACACACACAGAGACACACACAGTGACACACACAGAGACACACAGAGACACACAGTGACACACACACAGAGACACACAGTGACACACACACACAGTGAGACACACACAGTGACACACACACAGTGACACACACACACAGAGACACACAGAGACACACAGTGACACACACACAGAGACACACTGCGTGAGACAGTGAGACACACAGTGAGACACAGTGAGACACACAGAGTGAGACACACACACAGAGACACACAGTGACACACAGTGACACACACACAGAGACACACAGTGAGACAAAGTGAGACACACACACAGTGAGACACACACACAGAGACACACAGTGACACACACACACACAGAGACACACAGAGACACACAGTGACACACACACAGAGACACACTGCGTGAGACAGTGAGACACACACACAGTGAGACACAGTGAGACACACACAGTGAGACACACACACAGAGACACACAGTGACACACAGTGACACACACACAGAGACACACTGCGTGAGACAGTGAGACACACAGTGAGACACAGTGAGACACACAGAGTGAGACACAGACACACTGCGTGAGACAGTGAGACACAGCGAGACACACACAGTGAGACACAGACACACAGAGAGACACACACAGAGAGACACACACAGAGAGACACAGACACACAGAGAGACACACACAGTGAGACACACACAGAGAGACACACACACACACAGTGAGACACACACTCAGTGACACACACACACAGAGAGACACACACACACAGTGACACACACATACACACAGAGACACACACACAGAGTGAGACACAGAGACACACACACAGAGTGAGACACAGACACACAGTGAGACACACACAGAGAGACACACACACACACAGAGAGACACACACAGACACACAGTGAGACACAGAGAGACACACAGTGAGACACACACAGACACACAGTGAGACACAGACAGAGAGACACACACAGACTGGGCCACCTGGTTGCTGGATTTGTCGGCGTCTGTTTCAGTCACCAGGCCTCCTCGGGGACTCGGAACTAACGGAGGACTGCAACATCAACAACATCAACAACATCAACAACATCAACATCATCATCAACAACATCAACAACATCAACTACAACAACATCAACAACACCAACATCAACTACATCATCAACTACATCATCAACTACATCAACATCATCATCAACAACATCATCAACAACAACAACATCATCATCAACAACATCAACTACATCAACATTGAGTGGTTGACTGAGTGAGTGAGTGGTTGACTGAGTGAGTGGTTGACTGAGTGAGTGAGTGGTTGACTGAGTGAGTGGTTGATTGACTGAGTGAGTGGTTGACTGAGTGAGTGAGTGGCTGAGTGAGTGAGTGGCTGACTGAGTGAGTGGTTGACTGAGTGAGTGAGTGGTTGACTGAGTGAGTGAGTGGCTGAGTGAGTGAGTGGTTGACTGAGTGAGTGAGTGGCTGACTGAGTGAGTGGTTGACTGAGTGAGTGAGTGGTTGACTGAGTGAGTGAGCGGCTGAGTGAGTGGTTGATTGACTGAGTGAGTGGTTGACTGAGTGAGTGAGTGGCTGAGTGAGTGGTTGATTGACTGAGTGAGTGGTTGACTGAGTGAGTGAGTGGTTGACTGAGTGAGTGAGTGGCTGAGTGAGTGAGTGGCTGACTGAGTGAGTGGTTGACTGAGTGAGTGAGTGGTTGACTGAGTGAGTGAGTGGCTGAGTGAGTGAGTGGTTGACTGAGTGAGTGAGTGGCTGACTGAGTGAGTGGTTGACTGAGTGAGTGAGTGGTTGACTGAGTGAGGGAGTGGCTGAGTGAGTGGTTGATTGACTGAATGAGTGGTTGACTGAGTGAGTGAGTGGTTGACTGAGTGAGTGAGTGAGTGGCTGAGTGAGTGAGTGGCTGACTGAGTGAGTGAGTGGTTGACTGAGTGAGTGAGTGGTTGACTGAGTGAGTGGTTGACTGAGTGAGTGAGTGGTTGACTGAGTGAGTGGTTGATTGACT
>NW_027621680.1:0-32999 GCF_964198595.1 Lampetra fluviatilis | reverse complement strand
CTGACTAAGTGACTGACTACCTGTGTATGCCAGAGCACTCGATGCACAGTGCTATGCCCAGGTTGATGCTGGACCAGCGTGGATCTGGGTGCCCACAATCTCACTGAGTGACTGACTGACTGAGTGAGTGACTGAGTGGGTGACTGACTGACTGAGTGACTGACTGACTGACTGACTGAGTGACTGACTGAGTGACTGACTGACTGAGTGACTGAGTGAATAACTGACTGACTGAGTGACTGACTGACTGACTGAGTGGGTAAGTGAGTGCGTGAGTGGATGAGTGAGTGAGTGGGTGAGTGACTGACTGACTGAATGACTGGCTAACTAACTAACTGACTAACTAACTGACTAACTAACTGACTGACTAAGTGACTGACTACCTGTGTATGCCAGAGCACTCGATGCACAGGGCTATGCCCAGGTTGATGCTGGACCAGCGTGGATCTGGGTGTCCACAATCTCACTGAGTGACTGAGTGACTGACTGAGTAACTGAGTGACTGACTGACTGAGTGAGTGACTGACTGACTGAGTGACTGACTGACTAAGTGACTGACTACCTGTGTATGCCAGAGCACTCGATGCACAGGGCTATGCCCAGGTTGATGCTGGACCAGCGTGGATCTGGGTGCCCACAATCTCACTGAGTGACTGACTTAGTGACTGACTGACTGAGTGACTGACTGGCTGAGTGACTGACTGAGTGAGTGGGTAAGTGAGTGCGTGAGTGGCTGAGTGACTGACTGAGTGACTGAGTGACTGACTAACTGACTGAGTGACTGAGTGAGTGAGCGACTGACTGAGTGAGTGGGTAAGTGAGTGCGTGAGTGGCTGAGTGAGTGAGTGGGTAAGTGACTGACTGAGTGAGTGACTGAATGACTGGCTAACTAACTAACTGACTAACTAACTGACTAACTAACTGACTGACTAAGTGACTGACTACCTGTGTATGCCAGAGCACTCGATGCACAGGGCTATGCCCAGGTTGATGCTGGACCAGCGTGGATCTGCGTGTCCACAATCTCCGCAGAGCGAGTTGCCCTCCACCGCCTGCACCTGAAGCATCACGCAGCTGGAAGGGGGTGTGGCTTGAGGGGTGGGGGAGGGGCTTCGAGGGTGGAGGGGGGAGGGGTCCACGTGGAGGGTGGAGGGGGGGTGGGCGGGTGGGGGGAGTGGGGAGACGCGGGGCTGTGGGGGGAGGGGGGGAGGGAGGGAGGGGGGGAGGGGGAGGGGGGGGGAGGAGAGGGAGGGGGGGGAGGAGGGAGAAGGGGGAGGGGGTGAGAGGGGGGAGGGGGGGAGAGGGGGAGAGGGGGAGGGGGGGGAGAAAGAAGGGGGAGGGGGGGAGAGGGGGGGAGGGGGGGAGGGGGGGAGGGGGGGGGAGAGGGAGAAGGCAAAGGGGGGGAGAGGGGGAGAGGGGGGGAGGGGGGGAGAGGGGGGGAGGGGGGGAGAGGGGAGAGGGGGGGAGGGGGGGAGGGGGGGGAGAGGGGGGGAGAGGGGGGAGGGGGGAGGGGGGGAGGGGGAGGGGGGGGGAGAGGGGGAGGAGGGGGAGGGAGAAGGGGGAGGGGGGGAGAGGGGGGAGGGGGGGAGAGGGGGGAGGGGGGAGAGGTGAGAGGGGGGGAGGGGGGAGTGGGGGGAGGGGAGAGGGGGGGAGAGGGGGAGGGGGGAGGGGGGAGAGGGGGGGAGAGGGCGGTATACGTGGTGAGTACACAGTGACTGAGTGAGTGAGTAGGTGAGTGAGTGAGTGGGTGAGTGAGTGGGTAGGTGAGTGAGTGGGTGAGTGGGTGAGTGAGTGAGTGAGTAGGTGAGTGAGTGAGTGGGTGAGTGAGTGAGTAGGTGAGTGAGTGAGTAGGTGAGTGAGTGAGTGAGTGGGTGAGTGAGTGCGTGAGTGGGGTGAGTGGCTGAGTGAGTGAGTAGGTGAGTGAGTGAGTGAGTAGGTGAGTGAGTGAGTGGGTGAGTGAGTGAGTGAGTGAGTGGCTGAGTGAGTGAGTGAGTAGGTGAGTGAGTGAGTGGGGTGAGTGAGTGCGTGAGTGAGTAGGTGAGTGGGTGAGTGGCTGAGTGAGTGAGTGAGTAGGTGAGTGAGTGAGTGGGTGAGTGATGTGAGTGAGTAGGTGAGTGAGTGAGTGAGTGAGTGAGTGAGTGGGTGAGTGGGTGAGTGAGTGGGTGAGTGGGTGAGTGAGTGAGTGGGTGAGTGGGTGAGTGAGTGAGTGGGTGAGTGAGTGGGTGAGTGAGTGAGTGAGTGAGTGGGTGAGTGGGTGAGTGAGTGGGTGATGTGGGTGAGTGAGTGAGTGGGTGAGTGGGTGAGTGAGTGGGTGAGTGAGTGGGTGAGTGAGTGGGTGAGTGGGTGAGTGAGTGAGTGAGTGGGTGAGTGGGTGAGTGAGTGGGTGAGTGAGTGGGTGAGTGAGCACGGGGTGAGTACTTCTCGGTATGCGGAGTCGATACTGGCTTGGACTGCCTGAGTCCAGATCCGCCGCACCTGGTCAGAGTCAGCTTGCAGCACGCAGCTCCTGCTCACACAGAGAGGTGGCTGCACTCACCAACTACTCACTCACTCAGCCACTCACTCACTTACTCACTCACTCAGCCACTCACTCAGCCACTCACTCAGCCACTCACTCACCTACTCACTCACTCAGCCACTCACTCACCTACTCACTCACTCAGCCACCCACTTACTCAGCCACTCACTCAGCCACTCACCCACTCACCTACTCACTCACTCAGCCACCCACTCACTCACCCACTCACTCAACCACTCACTCACTCAGCCACCCACTCACTCAGCCACTCACTCAGCCACTCACCCACTCACCTACTCACTCACTCAGCCACTCACTCAGCCACTCACCCACTCACCTACTCACTCACTCAGCCACCCACTCACTCAGCCACTCACTCAGCCACTCACTCACTCAGCCACCCACTCACTCAGCCACTCACTCAGCCACTCACCCACTCACCTACTCACTCACTCAGCCACCCACTCACTCACCCACTCACTCAACCACTCACTCACTCAGCCACCCACTCACTCAGCCACTCACTCACTCACCCACTCACTCACCCACCCACTCACCCACTCACCCACTCACTCACCCACTCACTCACCCACCCACTCACCCACTCACTCACTCACCCACCCACTCACTCACCCACCCGCTCACCCACTCACCCACTCACTCACCCACTCACCTACTCACTCACTCAGCCACTCACTCACCTACTCACTCACCCACTCACGCAGCTCCTGAACACACAGAGAGGTAGCTACACTCACCAACTACTCACCAACTACTCACCCACTCACTCACCTACTCACTCAGCCACTCACTCACTCAGCCACTCACTCACTCAGCCACCCACTCACCTACTCACTCAGCCACTCACTCAGCCATTCACTCACCTACTAACTCACTCAGCCACTCACTCAGCCACTCACTCAGCCACTCACCCACTCACCTACTCACTCACTCAGCCACTCACTCAGCCACTCACCCACTCACCTACTCACTCACTCAGCCACTCACTCACTCACCTACTCACTCACCCACTCACTCAGCCACTCACTCAGCCACTCACTCACTCAGCCACTCACTCACTCACTCAGCCACCCACTCACTCAGCCACTCACCCACTCACCTACTCGCCTACTCACTCACTCAGCCACTCACCCACTCACCTACTCACTCACTCAGCCACTCACTCACTCACCTACTACTCACCAACTACTACTCACTCACCTACTCAGCCACTCACTCACCCACTCACTCACCCACTCACTTACTCACTCACCTACTCAGCCACTCACTCACCTACTCACTCACCCACTCACCCGACCGCCTGTTTTCCCGCCTACACTGAGTGAGTGAGTGGGTGATTGTCCGAATGAGTGAGTGGGTGAGTGAGTGAGTGAGTGGGTGGGTGATTGAGTGGATGAGTGAGTGAGTGGGTGGGTGGGTGAGTGAGTGAGTGAGTGGGTGAGTGAGCGAGTGAGTGAGTGGGTGAGTGAGTGTGTGAGTGTGTGAGTGGGTGGGTGAGTGAGTGGGTGGGTGAGTGAGTGAGTGAGTGAGTGGGTGAGTGAGTGGGTGAGTGAGTGGGTGAGTGAGTGGGTGAGTGAGTGGGTGAGTGAGTGGGTGGAGTGAGTGAGTGAGTGAGTGGGTGGGTGGGTAAGTGAGTGGGTGAGTGAGTGAGCGAGTGAGTGAGTGAGTGGGTGAGTGAGTGTGTGAGTGTGTGAGTGTGTGAGTGGTTGGGTGAGTGAGTGGGTGAATGGATGAGTGGGTGAGTGAGTGGGTGAGTGGGTGAGTGAGTGGGTGAGTGAGTGAGTGGGTGAGTGAGCGAGTGAGTGGGTGAGTGGGTGAGTGAGTGAGTGAGTGGGGTGAGTGAGTGGGTGAGTGAGTGGGTGAGTGAGCGAGTGGGTGAGTGAGCGAGTGGGTGAGTGCGTGAGTGTCTGAATGAGTGAGTGAGCGAGTGATTGAGTGGGTGAGTGAGTGGGTGAGTGAGTGTGTGAGTGTGTGAGTGTGTGAGTGGTTGGGTGAGTGAGTGGGGTGAATGGATGAGTGGGTGAGTGAGTGGGTGAGTGGGTGAGTGAGTGGGTGAGTGAGTGAGTGGGGTGAGTGAGCGAGTGAGTGGGTGAGTGGGTGAGTGAGTGAGTGAGTGAGTGGGAGGGTGGGTGAGTGGGTGGGTGAGTGGGTGAGTGAGTGGGTGAGTGTCTGAATGAGTGAGTGAGTGATTGAGTGGGTGAGTGAGCGAGTGAGTGTGTGAGTGGGTGGGTGAGTGAGTGAGTGAGTGGGTGAGTGAGTGGGGGAGTGGGTGAGTGAGTGGGTGAATGGATGAGTGGGTGAGTGAGTGGGTGGGTGAGTAGGTGAGTGAGTGGGTGAGTGAGTGGGTGAGTGAGTGGGGGAGTGGGTGAGTGAGTGGGTGAATGGATGAGTGGGTGAGTGAGTGAGTGAGTGTGTGAGTGAGTGGGTGAGTAGGTGAGTGAGTGAGTGAATGAGTGAGTGAGTGATTGAGTGGGTGAGTGAGCGAGTGAGTGTGTGAGTGGGTGGGTGAGTGAGTGAGTGAGTGGTGTGAGTGAGTGGGGGAGTGGGGTGAGTGAGTGGGTGAATGGATGAGTGGGTGAGTGAGTGAGTGTGTGAGTGAGTGGGTGAGTGAGCGAGTGTGTGAGTGAGTGAGTGGTGAGTGGGCGCTCCTCACTTGCTTGGTGAGGACACCTCGAAGCAGAACCGGCGCTGTTCGTCTTCGCTCGGCTTGACGGAGCACAGACGCAAGTCTTCAATCACCGCAGTGGGGGACATCCTGTAGGTGGGTGGGTGGTGGGGTGGGTGAGTGGGTGAGTGGGTGGGTGGGTGAGTGGGTGGGTGAGTGGGTGGGTGGGTGAGTGGGTGGGTGGGTGGGTGAGTGGGTGGGTGAGTGGGTGGGTGGGTGAGTGAGTGGGTGGGTGGGTGGGTGAGTGGGGTGGGTGGGTGGGTGAGTGGGTGAGTGGGTGGGTGGGTGAGTGGGTGAGTGGGTGGGTGGGTGAGTGAGTGGGTGGGTGGGTGAGTGGGTGGGTGGGTGGTGTGAGTGGGTGGGTGGGTGGGTGAGTGAGTGGGTGGGTGGGTGGGTGAGTGGGTGGGTGGTGTGAGTGAGTGAGTGAGGTGGTGGGTGAGGTGGTGAGTGTGTGGGTGTGTGTGGTGAGTGAGTGTGGGTGAGTGAGTGGGTGAGTGAGTGGGTGGGTGGGTGGGTGAGTGGGTGAGTGGGTGGGTGGGTGGGTGGGTGGGTGGGTGGGTGGGTGGGTGGGTGAGTGGGTGAGTGGAGTGAGTGGAGTGGGGTGGGGTGGGTGAGTGGGTAGGTGAGTGGGTGGGTGGGTAGGTGAGTGGGTGAGTGAGTGGGTGGGTGGGTGTGTGAGTGGTTGAGTGAGTGGGTGGGTGGGTGTGTGAGTGGGTGAGTGAGTGGGTGGGTGGGTGAGTGGGTGGGTAGGTGAGTGGGTGAGTGGGTGGGTGGGTGAGTGGGTAGGTGAGTGGGTGTGTGAGTGGGTGAGTGAGTGGGTGAGTGAGTGGGTGGGTGAATGAGTGGTAGGTGGGTGTGTGAGTGGGGGAGTGGTGGGTGGGTGTGTGTGGGGGGTGAGTGAGTGGGTGGGTGGGTGGGTGGGTGAGTGGGTGGGTGGGTGGGTGGTGAGTGAGTGGGGGGTGAGGAGTGAGTGTGTGAGTGGTGGTGAGTGGGTGGTGAGTGAGTGGGTGGGTGAGTGGGTGAGTGAGTGGGTGAGTGAGTGGGTGGGTGAATGAGTGAGTAGGTGGGTGAGTGAGTGGGTGGTGGGTGGGTGGGTGTGTGAGTGGGGTGAGTGGGTGGGGGGTGGGTGGGTGGGTGAGTGGGTGGGTGGGTGAGTGGGTGGGTGGGTGGGTGAGTGGGTGGGTGAGTGAGTGGGTGGGTGAGTGAGTGGTGGGTGAGTGGGTGAGTGAGTGGGTGAGTGAGTGGGTGGGTGGGTGTGTGAGTGGTGGGTGGTGGGTGGTGGTGGGTGGGTGGGTGGGTGAGTGGTGGGGGTGGTGGGTGAGTGAGTGAGTGGGTGGGTGGGTGGGTGAGTGGGTGGGTGAGTGGGGTGAGTGGGTGAGTGAGGTGGGTGGGTGGGTGAGTGGGTGGGTGAGTGGGTGAGTGGGTGAGTGAGTGGGTGGATGAGAGGTTGAGTGGGTGAGTGAGTGGTGAGTAAGTGGTGAGTGTGTTTTGACTCACTGTGTATTTCTTCTGATAAACCAGCTGATTGTTTTGAATTGCAAACCACCTCCTGTGACAACAACAACAACCACCACTCAACAACAACAACCACAACCACTCAAACACTAAAACAACAACAACCACCACAACCACCACCACAATCACCACCAAAACCACCACAACCACCACAACCACCACACCACAACCACCACCACAACCACTACCACCACTTCAACCACCACCACCACCACCCAACACTGTACACCAACTCTCTCTTTGTGTGAGTGAGTGGTGAGGAGTGAGGGGTGGGGGGTGGGGGGTGAGGGGTGAGGGGTGGGGGTGAGGGGTGAGGGGTGAGGGGTGAGGGGTGAGGGGTGGGGGGTGAGGGGTGGGGGTGAGGGGTGGGGGTGAGGGGTGGGGTCTGAGGGGTGGGGGGTGAGGGGGGAGGGGTGGGGGGTGAGGGGGGGGGGTGAAGGGTGAGGGGTGGGGGCTGAGGGGTGAGGGGTGAGGGGTGAGGGGTGGGGGCTGAGGGGTGAGGGGTGGGGTCTGAGGGGTGGGGGGTGAGGGGGGGAGGGGTGGGGGGTGAGGGGTGGGGGGTGAGGGGGGGGGGGTGAGGGGGGAGGGGTGGGGGGTGAGGGGGGGGGGTGAAGGGTGAGGGGTGGGGGCTGAGGGGTGAGGGGTGGGGGGTGA
Source organism: Lampetra fluviatilis (assembly GCF_964198595.1). NCBI lineage: Eukaryota > Metazoa > Chordata > Hyperoartia > Petromyzontiformes > Petromyzontidae > Lampetra > Lampetra fluviatilis. The sequence continues at coordinate 25,626 of NW_027621680.1, read as the reverse complement.
GGGGGGGGGGGTGAGGGGGGAGGGGTGGGGGCTGAGGGGTGAGGGGTGAAGGGTGGGGGTGAGGGGTGAGGGGTGGGGGTGAGGGGTGAAGGGTGAGGGGTGGGGGCTGAGGGGTGAGGGGTGGGGGGTGAGGGGGGAGGGGTGGGGGGGTGAGGGGTGGGGGCTGAGGGGTGAGGGGTGAAGGGTGGGGGTGAGGGGTGAAGGGTGGGGGTGAGGGGTGGGGGGGTGAGGGGTGGGGGTGAGGGGTGGGGGTGAGGGGTGGGGGGTGAGGGGTGGGGGTGAGGGGTGAGGGGTGGGGCTGAGGGGTGAAGGGTGAGGGGTGGGGGTGAGAAGTGAAGGGTGAGGGGTGGGGGCTGAGGGGTGGGGGGTGAGGGGGGAGGGGTGGGGGGGTGAGGGGTGGGGGCTGAGGGGTCAGGGGTGAAGGGTGGGGGTGAGGGGTGAAGGGTGGGGGTGAGGGGTGGGGGGTGAGGGGTGGGGGGTGAGGGGTGGGGGTGAGGGGTGGGGGTGAGGGGTGGGGGGTGAGGGGTGGGGGGGAGGGGTGGGGGGTGAGGGGTGGGGGGTGAGGGGTGGGGGGGAGGGGTGGAGGGTGAGGGGTGGAGGCTGAGGGGTGAGGGGTGGGGGGTGAGGGGGGAGGGGTGGGGGTGAGGGGTGAGGGGTGGGGGTGAGGGGTGGGGGTGAGGGGTGGGGGTGAGGGGTTGGGGGTGAGGGGGGAGGGGTGGGGGGTGAGGGGTGGGGGCTGAGGGGGGAGGGGTGAGGGGTGGGGGTGAGGGGTGAAGGGTGAGGGGTGAAGGGTGAGGGGTGGGGGCTGAGGGGTGAGGGGTGGGGGTGAGGGGTGGGGGGGTGAGGGGGGAGGGGTGGGGGGTGAGGGGTGGGGGGTGAGGGGTGGGGGTGAGGGGTGGGGGTGAGGGGTGGGGGGTGAGGGGTGGGGGGGAGGGGTGGGGGGTGAGGGGTGGAGGGTGAGGGGTGGGGGGGAGGGGTGGAGGGTGAGGGGTGGAGGCTGAGGGGTGAGGGGTGGGGGGTGAGGGGGGAGGGGTGGGGGTGAGGGGTGAGGGGTGGGGGTGAGGGGTGGGGGTGAGGGGTGGAGGCTGAGGGGTGAGGGGTGGGGGGTGAGGGGGGAGGGGTGGGGGTGAGGGGTGAGGGGTGGGAGGGAGGGGTGGAGGGTGAGGGGTGGAGGCTGAGGGGTGAGGGGTGGGGGGTGAGGGGGGAGGGGTGGGGGTGAGGGGTGAGGGGTGGGGGGTGAGGGGGGAGGGGTGGGGGGTGAGGGGTGGGGGCTGAGGGGGGAGGGGTGAGGGGTGGGGGTGAGGGGTGAAGGGTGAGGGGTGAAGGGTGAGGGGTGGGGGCTGAGGGTGAGGGGTGGGGGGTGAGGGGGGAGGGGTGGGGGGTGAGGGGTGGGGGCTGAGGGGTGAGGGGTGAAGGGTGGGGGTGAGGGGTGGGGGGTGAGGGGTGGGGGTGAGGGGTGAGGGGTGAGGGGTGGGGGCTGAGGGGTGAAGGGTGAGGGGTGGGGGTGAGGGGTGAAGGGTGAGGAGTGGGGGCTGAGGGGTGAGGGGTGGGGGGTGAGGGGGGAGGGGTGGGGGGTGAGGGGTGGGGGCTGAGGGGTGAGGGGTGAAGGGTGGGGGTGAGGGGTGGGGGGTGAGGGGTGGGGGTGAGGGGTGGGGGTGGGGGTGAGGGGTGGGGGGGAGGGGTGGGGGGTGAGGGGTGGGGGTGAGGGGTGGGGGTGAGGGGTGGGGGGGTGAGGGGTGGGGGGGAGGGGTGGGGGGTGGGGGCTGAGGGGTGAGGGGTGGGGGGTGAGGGGGGAGGGTGGGGGTGAGGGGTGAGGGGTGAGGGGTGGGGGTGAGGGGTGGGGTGAGGGGTGGGGGTGAGGGGTGGGGGTGAGGGTGGGGGTGAGGGGTGGGGGTGAGGGGTGAGGGGTGGGGGCTGAGGGGTGAGGGGTGGGGGTGAGGGGTGAAGGGTGAGGGGTGAGGGGTGGGGGTGAGGGGTGGGGGGTGAGGGGTGGGGGTGAGGGGTGGGGGTGAGGGGTGGGGGTGAGGGGTGGGGGTGAGGGGTGAGCGGTGGGGGGTGAGGGGTGAGGGGTGAGGGGTGAGGAGTGAGGGGTGAGGGGTGGGGGGTGAGGGGTGGGGGTGAGGGGTGAGGGGTGAGGGGTGGGGGTGAGGGGTGAGTGGTGAGGGGTGAGGGGTGGGGGGTGAGGGGTGGGGGGTGAGGGGTGGGGGGTGAGTGGTGAGGGGTGAGTGGTGAGTGGTGGGGGGTGAGGGTGAGGGGTGGGGGGTGAGGGGTGAGAGGTGGGGGTGAGGGTGAGTGGTGGGGGGTGAGTGGTGAGGGGTGAGTGGTGAAAGGTGGGGGTGGGGGTGAGTGGTGAGGGTGAGTGGTGAGTGGTGAGTGGTAAGTGTGAGTGGTGAGGGGTGAGTGGTGAGGGTGAGTGGTGAGTGGTGAGGGTGAGTGGTGAGTGTGAGTGGTGAGGGGTGAGTGGTGAGGGTGAGTGGTGAGGGATGAGTGGTGAGGGTGAGTGGTGAGGGTGAGTGGTGAGGGTGAGTGGTGAGTGGTGAGTGGTGAGTGTGAGTGGTGAGTGTGAGGGTGAGTGGTGAGTGTGAGTGGTGAGGGGTGAGTGGTGAGGGTGAGTGGTGAGGGGTGAGTGGTGAGGGGTGAGTGGTGAGGGTGAGTGGTGAGTGTGAGTGGTGAGGGGGTGAGTGGTGAGGGTGAGTGGTGAGTGTGAGTGGTGAGGGGTGAGTGGTGAGGGTGAGTGGTGAGGGGTGAGTGGTGAGGGTGAGTGGTGAGGGTGAGTGGTGAGGGTGAGTGGTGAGTGTGAGTGGTGAGTGGTGAGGGTGAGTGGTGAGTGTGAGTGGTGAGGGGTGAGTGGTGAGGGGTGAGTGGTGAGGGGTGAGTGGTGAGGGTGAGTGGTGAGTGTGAGTGGTGAGGGGTGAGTGGTGAGGGTGAATGGTGAGGGTGAGTGGTGAGGGTGAGTGGTGAGGGTGAGTGGTGAGGGTGAGTGGTGAGGTGGTGAGTGGTGAGTGGTGAGTGGTGAGGGGTGAGTGGTGAGGGTGAGTGGTGAGGGTGAGTGGTGAGGGTGAGGGTGAGTGGTGAGGGTGAGGGTGAGTGGTGAGGGTGGTGAGTGGTGAGTGGTGAGGGTGAGTGGTGAGGGTGAGGGTGAGTGGTGAGGGTGAGTGGTGAGTGGTGAGGGTGAGTGGTGAGGGTGAGTGGTGAGGGTGAGGGTGGTGGTGAGTGTGAGTGGTGAGTGTGAGGGTGAGTGGTGAGGGTGAGTGGTGAGTGGTGAGGTGAGTGGTGAGTGGTGAGGGTGAGTGGTGAGGGTGAGGGTGAGTGTGGTGAGGGTGAGTGGTGAGTGGTGAGGGGTGAGTGGTGAGGGTGAGTGGTGAGTGGTGAGGGTGGAGTGGGTGAGGGTGAGTGGTGAGGGGGTGAGTGGTGAGTGTGAGGGGTGAGTGGTGAGGGTGAGTGGTGAGGGGTGAGTGGTGGGTGTGGTGGTGAGGGTGAGTGGTGAGGGGTGAGTGGTGAGGGTGAGTGGTGAGGGTGGTGGTGAGTGGTGAGTGGTGGTGTGGTGGTGAGGGGTGAGTGGTGAGGGGTGAGTGGTGAGGGTGAGTGGTGAGGGTGAGGGTGAGTGGTGAGGGTGGAGTGGTGAGTGGTGAGGGTGAGTGGTGAGGGTGAGTGGTGAGGGTGGGGTGAGTGGTGAGTGGTGAGGGTGAGTGGTGAGGGGGGTGGTGGTGGTGAGGGTGAGTGGTGAGGGTGAGTGGTGAGGGTGAGTGGTGAGTGGTGAGGGTGAGTGGTGAGGGTGAGTGGTGAGGGTGAGTGGTGAGTGGTGAGGGGTGAGGGTGAGTGGTGAGGGTGAGTGGTGAGTGGTGAGGGTGAGGGTGGGTGAGTGGTGAGGGTGAGTGGTGTGGGGTGAATGGTGAGTGGTGAGGGTGAGTGGGTGAGTGGTGGGGTGAGTGGTGAGTGGTGGGGTGAGTGGTGAGGGTGAATGGGTGAGTGGTGAGGGTGAGTGGTGAGGGTGAGGGGTGAGTGGTGAGGGTGAGTGGTGAGGGTGAGGGTGAGTGGTGAGGGTGAGGGTGAGTGGTGGGGTGGGGTGAGTGGTGAGTGGTGGAGGGTGAGTGGTGAGAGGGTGAGTGGTGATGTAGATGTGAGGGTGAGGTGAGTGGTGAGCGGTGAGTGGTGAGAGTACCTGACATGTGTTGAGTGTTTTTCTGTCCAAAGGAAGACGTGAGGTGAGTTGGTGAGCAGATGGTGTGAGTGAGTGGTGAGTGAGAGTAGGGGGGGAGTGAGAGGTGAGTGAGTGGGGGGTGGTGAGTGGTGAGTGAGGGGGGGGGGGTGAGTGGTGAGTGAATGGGTGAGTGGTGAGTGATGGGGGGGGGTGAGTGGTTAGTTCAAGCCAGGCACATCATGAAAAAGAGAAAATAAACACACACACACAGACACACACACAGACACACACACACACAGACACACACACAGACACACACACAGACACAGACACACAGTCAAACACAAACACACAAACACACACACACAGACACTCCCCCTGTGTCTCCCCCGTGTCTCCCCCGTGTCTCCCCGTGTCTCCCCGTGTCTCCCCGTGTCTCTCAGTGTCTCCCCCGTGTCTCCCAGTGTCTCCCCCGTGTCTCCCCGTGTCTCCCCGTGTCTCTCAGTGTCTCCCAGTGTCTCCCCGTGTCTCCCAGTGTCTCCCAGTGTCTCCCCGTGTCTCCCCGTGTCTCCCCGTGTCTCCCCGTGTCTCACTGTATCCCCGTGTCTCCCCGTGTCTCCCCGTGTCTCCCAGTGTCTCCCAGTGTCTCCCCGTGTCTCCCAGTGTCTCCCCGTGTCTCACTGTATCCCCGTGTCTCCCCGTGTCTCCCCGTGTCTCCCCGTGTCTCCCAGTGTCTCCCAGTGTCTCCCAGTGTCTCACTGTATCCCCGTGTCTCCCCGTGTCTCCCCGTGTCTCCCAGTGTCTCCCAGTGTCTCCCAGTGTCTCCCAGTGTCTCACTGTATCCCCGTGTCTCCCCGTGTCTCCCAGTGTCTCCCCGTGTCTCCCCGTGTCTCCCCGTGTCTCCCAGTGTCTCCCCGTGTCTCCCCGTGTCTCCCAGTGTCTCCCAGTGTCTCCCAGTGTCTCCCCCGTGTCTCCCAGTGTCTCCCCCGTGTCTCCCAGTGTCTCCCCCGTGTCTCCAGTGTCTCCCCGTGTCTCCCAGTGTCTCCCCGTGTCTCCCAGTGTCTCCCCCGTGTCTCCCAGTGTCTCCCCGTGTCTCCCCGTGTCTCCCAGTGTCTCCCAGTGTCTCCCCCGTGTCTCCCAGTGTCTCCCCGTGCCTCCCCGTGTCTCCCCGTGTCTCCCCGTGTCTCCCCGTGTCTCCCCGTGTCTCCCCCGTGTCTCCCGTGTCTCCCCGTGTCTCCCCCGTGTCTCCCCGTGTCTCCCCGTGTCTCCCCGTGTCTCCCCGTGTCTCCCAGTGTCTCCCAGTGTCTCCCCGTGTCTCCCCGTGTCTCCCAGTGTCTCCCCGTGTCTCCCCTTGTCTCCAGTGTCTCCCCGTGTCTCCCCGTGTCTCCCCGTGTCTCCCCGTGTCTCCCAGTGTCTCCCAGTGTCTCCCAGTGTCTCCCCGTGTCTCCCCGTGTCTCCCAGTGTCTCCCCCGTGTCTCCCAGTGTCTCCCCCGTGTCTCCCCGTGTCTCCCCGTGTCTCCCCGTGTCTCCCCGTGTCTCCCCGTGTCTCCCCGTGTCTCCCAGTGACTCCCCGTGTCTCCCCGTGTCTCCCCGTGTCTCCCCGTGTCTCCCAGTGTCTCCCCGTGTCTCCCCGTGTCTCCCAGTGTCTCCCCGTGTCTCCCAGTGTCTCCCCGTGTCTCCCCGTGTCTCCCAGTGTCTCCCCGTGTCTCCCAGTGTCTCCCAGTGTCTCCCCGTGTCTCACTGTATCCCCGTGTCTGCCCGTGTCTCCCCGTGTCTCCCCGTGTCTCCCAGTGTCTCCCAGTGTCTCCCCGTGTCTCCCAGTGTCTCACAGTGTCTCACTGTATCCCCGTGTCTCCCCGTGTCTCCCCGTGTCTCCCAGTGTCTCCCAGTGTCTCCCAGTGGTCTCCCAGTGTCTCCCCGTGTCTCCCAGTGTCTCCCAGTGTCTCCCCCGTGTCTCCCAGTGTCTCCCCGTGTCTCCCAGTGTCTCCCCGTGTCTCCCAGTGTCTCCCCCGTGTCTCCCAGTGTCTCCCCGTGTCTCCCCGTGTCTCCCAGTGTCTCCCAGTGTCTCCCCCGTGTCTCCCAGTGTCTCCCCGTGTCTCCCCGTGTCTCCCCGTGTCTCCCCGTGTCTCCCCGTGTCTCCCCGTGTCTCTCAATGTCTCCCCCGTGTCTCCCAGTGTCTCCCCCGTGTCTCCCCGTGTCTCCCCGTGTCTCCCCGTGTCTCCCCGTGTCTCCCAGTGTCTCCCCGTGTCTCCCCGTGTCTCCCAGTGTCTCCCCGTGTCTCCCCGTGTCTCCCCGTGTCTCCCAGTGTCTCCCCGTGTCTCCCCGTGTCTCCCCGTGTCTCCCAGTGTCTCCCCGTGTCTCCCCGTGTCTCCCAGTGTCTCCCAGTGTCTCCCCGTGTCTCCCCGTGTCTCCCAGTGTCTCCCCCGTGTCTCCCAGTGTCTCCCCCGTGTCTCCCCGTGTCTCCCCGTGTCTCCCCGTGTCTCCCAGTGTCTCCCCGTGTCTCCCCGTGTCTCCCAGTGTCTCCCAGTGTCTCCCCGTGTCTCCCCGTGTCTCCCAGTGTCTCCCCGTGTCTCCCCGTGTCTCCCAGTGTCTCCCAGTGTCTCCCCGTGTCTCCCCGTGTCTCCCAGTGTCTCCCCGTGTCTCCCCGTGTCTCCCCGTGTCTCCCAGTGTCTCCCCGTGTCTCCCCGTGTCTCCCCGTGTCTCCCAGTGTCTCCCCGTGTCTCCCCGTGTCTCCCAGTGTCTCCCAGTGTCTCCCAGTGTCTCCCCGTGTCTCCCCGTGTCTCCCAGTGTCTCCCCCGTGTCTCCCAGTGTCTCCCCCGTGTCTCCCCGTGTCTCCCCGTGTCTCCCCGTGTCTCCCAGTGTCTCCCCGTGTCTCCCCGTGTCTCCCCGTGTCTCCCAGTGACTCCCCGTGTCTCCCCGTGTCTCCCCGTGTCTCCCCGTGTCTCCCAGTGTCTCCCCGTGTCTCCCCGTGTCTCCCAGTGTCTCCCCGTGTCTCCCAGTGTCTCCCCGTGTCTTCCCGTGTCTCCCAGTGTCTCCCCGTGTCTCCCAGTGTCTCCCAGTGTCTCCCCGTGTCTCACTGTATCCCCGTGTCTCCCCGTGTCTCCCCGTGACTCCCCGTGTCTCCCAGTGTCTCCCAGTGTCTCCCCGTGTCTCCCAGTGTCTCACAGTGTCTCACTGTATCCCCGTGTCTCCCCGTGTCTCCCCGTGTCTCCCAGTGTCTCCCAGTGTCTCCCAGTGTCTCCCAGTGTCTCCCCCGTGTCTCCCAGTGTCTCCCCGTGTCTCCCAGTGTCTCCCAGTGTCTCCCCCGTGTCTCCCAGTGTCTCCCCGTGTCTCCCAGTGTCTCCCCGTGTCTCCCAGTGTCTCCCCCGTGTCTCCCAGTGTCTCCCCGTGTCTCCCCGTGTCTCCCAGTGTCTCCCAGTGTCTCCCCCGTGTCTCCCAGTGTCTCCCCGTGTCTCCCCGTGTCTCCCCGTGTCTCTCAATGTCTCCCCCGTGTCTCCCAGTGTCTCCCCCGTGTCTCCCCGTGTCTCCCCGTGTCTCCCCGTGTCTCCCCGTGTCTCCCAGTGTCTCCCCGTGTCTCCCCGTGTCTCCCAGTGTCTCCCCGTGTCTCCCCGTGTCTCCCCGTGTCTCCCAGTGTCTCCCCGTGTCTCCCCGTGTCTCCCCGTGTCTCCCAGTGTCTCCCCGTGTCTCCCCGTGTCTCCCAGTGTCTCCCAGTGTCTCCCCGTGTCTCCCCGTGTCTCCCAGTGTCTCCCCCGTGTCTCCCAGTGTCTCCCCCGTGTCTCCCCGTGTCTCCCCGTGTCTCCCCGTGTCTCCCAGTGTCTCCCCGTGTCTCCCAGTGTCTCCCAGTGTCTCCCCGTGTCTCCCCGTGTCTCCCAGTGTCTCCCCGTGTCTCCCCGTGTCTCCCAGTGTCTCCCCGTGTCTCCCAGTGTCTCCCCGTGTCTCCCCGTGTCTCCCAGTGTCCCCCCGTGTCTCCCAGTGTCTCCCAGTGTCTCCCCGTGTCTCACTGTATCCCCGTGTCTCCCCGTGTCTCCCCGTGTCTCCCCGTGTCTCCCCGTGTCTCCCCGTGTCCCCCAGTGTCTCCCAGTGTCTCCCCATGTCTCCCAGTGTCTCCCCGTGTCTCCCTGTATATCCCAGTGTCCCCCAGTGTCTCCCAGTGTCTCCCAGTGTCTCCCCGTGTCTCCCCCACCCCCCAGTGTCTCCCAGTGTCTCCCCGTGTCTCCCAGTGTCTCCCCGTGTCTCCCTGTATCTCCCAGTGTCCCCCAGTGTCTCCCAGTGTCCCCCAGTGTCTCCCAGTGTCTCCCCGTGTCTCCCCCACCCCCCAGTGTCTCCCAGTGTCTCCCAGTGTCTCCCAGTGTCTCCCCGTGTCTCCCAGTGTCTCCCTGTGTCTCCCAGTGTCTCCCAGTGTCTCCCAGTGTCCCCCAGTGTCTCCCAATGTCTCCCCGTGTCTCCCCGTGTCTCCCCGTGTCTCCCCGTGTCTCCCCGTGTCTCCCAGTGTCTCCCAGTGTCCCCCAGTGTCCCCCAGTGTCTCCGAGTGTCTCCCAGTGTCTCCCAGTGTCTCCCAGTGTCTCCCAGTGTATCCCATTGTCTCCCAGTGTCTCCCTGTGTCTCCCCGTGTCTCCCCGTATCTCCCAGTGTCCCCCAGTGTCTCCCAGTGTCTCCCAGTGTCTCCCCGTGTCTCCCTGTGTCTCCCAGTGTCCCCCAGTGTCTCCCAGTGTCTCCCAGTATCTCCCAGTGTCCCCCAGTGTCCCCCAGTGTCTCCCAGTGTCTCCCCGTGTCTCCCAGTGTCTCCCCGTGTCTCCCCGTATCTCCCAGTGTCCCCCAGTGTCTCCCAGTGTCTCCCAGTGTCTCCCCGTGTCTCCCTGTGTCTCCCAGTGTCTGCCAGTGTCTCCCCGTGTCTCCCTGTGTCTCCCCCACCCCCCAGTGTCTCCCAGTGTCTCCCAGTGTCCCCCAGTGTCTCCCAGTGTCTCCCAGTGTCTCCCCGTGTCTCCCAGTGTCTCCCAGTGTCCCCCAGTGTCTCCCAGTGTCTCCCAGTGTCTCCCAGTGTCCCCCAGTGTCTCCCAGTGTCTCCCAGTGTCTCCCAGTGTCTCCCCGTGTCTCCCAGTGTCCCCCAGTGTCTCCCCGTGTCTCCCAGTGTCCCCGTGTCTCACCTGCTCCACGACTTGAAGGCGTTGCTTGCCCTCTTGAACAGGTATCCCTCCATCACGATGCCGCTCGCCGCCTCCACATCGAAGCTCAGCCCGCACGCCTCCACGCAGCCATCCTGCGGGCACAGGCAAAGGTCCCCCGTGTAGCCTCCAGCAGCGGGTAGGGCAAGTGCTGTGAATAGCAGCACCTACACACAGGCAAAGATCCCCCGTGTAGCCTCCAGCAGGCTGTAGGGGCAAGTGCTGTTAGCAGTACTGTGGCACAGAGGGTGGCCAGCACCACTAATTTCTGTGTGTCTCTGCGTGTCTCTGTGTGTCTCTGCGTGTCTCTGTGTGTCTCTGTGTGCGTGTCTCTGTGTGTGTCTGTGTGTGTCTGCGTGTCTCTGTGTGTGTCTGTGTGTGTGTCTCTGCGTGCCTGCTGCTGCTGCTGCTGTGCATGGGCGTGTTGTATCTCCATCTCGTGCTTGCGAGTCCGTGCCTCCGTCTTCAAACGCTCCAACTGCACAGACACACACACACAGACACACAGACACACACAGACACACACACACACACAGACACACACACAGACACACACACACACAGACACACACACACAGACACACAGACACACAGACACACACAGACACACACAGACACACACACACACACACAGACACACACACACACACACACAGACACAGACACACACACACAGACACACACACACACACACAGACACACACAGACACACACACACAGACACACACAGACACACACACACAGACACACACACACACACACAGACACACACACACAGACACACACACAGACACACAGACACACACACAGACACACACACACAGACACACACACAGACACACACACACACACACAGACACACACACACAGACACACACACAGACACACAGACACACACACAGACACACACACACAGACACACACACAGACACACACAGACACACAGACACACACACAGACACACACACAGACACACACACACACAGACACACACACACAGACACACAGACACACAGACACACACAGACACACACAGACACACACACACACACACAGACACACACACACACACACACAGACACAGACACACACACACAGACACACACACACACACACAGACACACACAGACACACACACACAGACACACACAGACACACACACACAGACACACACACACACACACAGACACACACACACAGACACACACACAGACACACAGACACACACACAGACACACACACACAGACACACACACAGACACACACAGACACACAGACACACACACAGACACACACACAGACACACACACACACACAGACACACACACACAGACACACACACAGACACACACACACACACACAGACACACACACACAGACACATACGCACAGTTAAGAGCGAGTGTGGTCACGTTTAGAGCGAGTGTTACAAGTGTGAGGAGTGTTAAGAGTGTTAGGAGTGTTAGGAGTGTTGTGAGTGTTATGAGTGTTGTGAGTGTCACGTTTAGAGTGAGTGTTAGGAGTGTTACGAGTGTTAAGAGTGAGTGTTGTGAGTGTTAGGAGTGTTAGGAGTGTTGGGAGTGTTTTGAGTGTTACGAGTGTTGTGAGTGTCACATTTAGAGCGAGTGTTAAGAGTGAGTGTTAGGAGTGTTAGGAGTGTTGGGAGTGTTAAGAGTGAGTGTTGTGAGTGTTAGGAGTGTTAGGAGTGTTGGGAGTGTTTTCAGTGTCACGAGTGTTGTGAGTGTCACGTTTAGAGCGAGTGTTTTGAGTAAGTGTTGTGAGTGTTAGGAGTGTTGTGAGTGTTAAGAGTGTTAGGAGTGTTAAGAGCGAGTGTCACGTTCAGAGCGAGTGTTACGAGTGTTTTGAGTGTTAGGAGTGTTAGGAGTGTTTTGCGAGTGTCACGTTCAGAGCGAGTGTTTTGAGTGTTAGGAGTGTTTTGAGTGTTAGGAGTGTTTTGTGAGTGTCACGTTTAGAGCGAGTGTTTTGAGTGTCAGGAGTGTTAGGAGTGGTTTGTGAGTGTCACGTTCAGAGCGAGTGTTTTGAGTGTTAGGAGTGTTAGGAGTGTTTTGTGAGTGTCACGTTTAGAACGAGTGTTTTGAGTGTCAGGAGTGTTAGGAGTGTTTTGCGAGTGTCACGTTCAGAGCGAGTGTTTTGAGTGTTAGGAGTGTTTTGTGAGTGTCACGTTTAGAGCGAGTGTTTTGAGTGTCAGGAGTGTTAGGAGTGTTTTGCGAGTGTCACGTTCAGAGCGAGTGTTTTGAGTGTCAGGAGTGTTAGGAGTGTTAAGAGCGAGTGTTACGTTCAGAGCGAGTGTTTTGAGTGTTAGGAGTGTTAGGAGTGTTAAGAGCGAGTGTTACGTTCAGAGCGAGTGTTTTGAGTGTTAGGAGTGTTAGGAGTGTTTTGTGAGTGTCACGTTCAGAGCGAGTGTTTTGAGTGTCAGGAGTGTTAGGAGTGTTTTGCGAGTGTCACGTTCAGAGCGAGTGTTTTGAGTGTCAGGAGTGTTAGGAGTGTTTTGCGAGTGTCACGTTCAGAGCGAGTGTTTTGAGTGTTAGGAGTGTTTTGAGTGTTAGGAGTGTTAGGAGTGTTTTGTGAGTGTCACGTTCAGAGCGAGTGTTTTGAGTGTTAGGAGTGTTAGGAGTGTTTTGCGAGTGTCACGTTCAGAGCGAGTGTTACGTTCAGAGCGAGTGTTTTGAGTGTTAGGAGTGTTAGGAGTGTTTTGTGAGTGTCACGTTCAGAGCGAGTGTTTTGAGTGTTAGGAGTGTTAGGAGTGTTTTGCGAGTGTCACGTTCAGAGCGAGTGTTTTGAGTGTTAGGAGTGTTAGGAGTGTTTTGTGAGTGTCACATTCAGAGCGAGTGTTTTGAGTGTCAGGAGTGTTAGGAGTGTTTTGCGAGTGTCACGTTCAGAGCGAGTGTTTTGAGTGTCAGGAGTGTTAGGAGTGTTTTGCGAGTGTCACGTTCAGAGCGAGTGTTTTGAGTGTTAGGAGTGTTTTGAGTGTTAGGAGTGTTAGGAGTGTTTTGTGAGTGTCACGTTCAGAGCGAGTGTTTTGAGTGTTAGGAGTGTTTTGAGTGTTAGGAGTGTTTTGTGAGTGTCACGTTCAGAGCGAGTGTTTTGAGTGTTAGGAGTGTTAGGAGTGTTTTGTGAGTGTCACGTTTAGAGCGAGTGTTTTGAGTGTCAGGAGTGTTAGGAGTGTTTTGCGAGTGTCACGTTCAGAGCGAGTGTTTTGAGTGTTAGGAGTGTTTTGAGTGTTAGGAGTGTTTTGTGAGTGTCACGTTTAGAGCGAGTGTTTTGAGTGTCAGGAGTGTCAGGAGTGTTTTGCGAGTGTCACGTTCAGAGCGAGTGTTTTGAGTGTTAGGAGTGTTTTGTGAGTGTCACGTTCAGAGCGAGTGTTTTGAGTGTTAGGAGTGTTAGGAGTGTTTTGCGAGTGTCACGTTCAGAGCGAGTGTTACGTTCAGAGCGAGTGTTTTGAGTGTTAGGAGTGTTAGGAGTGTTTTGTGAGTGTCACGTTCAGAGCGAGTGTTTTGAGTGTTAGGAGTGTTAGGAGTGTTTTGCGAGTGTCACGTTCAGAGCGAGTGTTTTAAGTGTTAGGAGTGTTAGGAGTGTTTTGTGAGTGTCACATTCAGAGCGAGTGTTTTGAGTGTCAGGAGTGTTAGGAGTGTTTTGCGAGTGTCACGTTCAGAGCGAGTGTTTTGAGTGTCAGGAGTGTTAGGAGTGTTTTGCGAGTGTCACGTTCAGAGCGAGTGTTTTGAGTGTTAGGAGTGTTTTGAGTGTTAGGAGTGTTAGGAGTGTTTTGTGAGTGTCACGTTCAGAGCGAGTGTTTTGAGTGTTAGGAGTGTTAGGAGTGTTTTGCGAGTGTCACGTTCAGAGCGAGTGTTTTGAGTGTTAGGAGTGTTTTGAGTGTTAGGAGTGTTTTGTGAGTGTCACGTTCAGAGCGAGTGTTTTGAGTGTTAGGAGTGTTAGGAGTGTTTTGTGAGTGTCACGTTTAGAGCGAGTGTTTTGAGTGTCAGGAGTGTTAGGAGTGTTTTGCGAGTGTCACGTTCAGAGCGAGTGTTTTGAGTGTTAGGAGTGTTTTGAGTGTTAGGAGTGTTTTGTGAGTGTCACGTTTAGAGCGAGTGTTTTGAGTGTCAGGAGTGTTAGGAGTGTTTTGCGAGTGTCACGTTCAGAGCGAGTGTTTTGAGTGTTAGGAGTGTTAGGAGTGTTAAGAGCGAGTGTTACGTTCAGAGCGAGTGTTACGAGTGTTATGAGTGTTAGGAGTGTTTTGGGAGTGTTTTGCGAGTGTCACGTTCAGAGCGAGTGTTTTGAGTGTTAGGAGTGTTAGGAGTGTTTTGCGAGTGTCACGTTCAGAGCGAGTGTTACGTTCAGAGCGAGTGTTTTGAGTGTTAGGAGTGTTAGGAGTGTTTTGTGAGTGTCACGTTCAGAGCGAGTGTTTTGAGTGTTAGGAGTGTTAGGAGTGTTAAGAGCGAGTGTTACGTTCAGAGCGAGTGTTACGAGTGTTATGAGTGTTAGGAGTGTTTTGGGAGTGTTTTGCGAGTGTCACGTTCAGAGCGAGTGTTTTGAGTGTTAGGAGTGTTAGGAGTGTTTTGCGAGTGTCACGTTCAGAGCGAGTGTTACGTTCAGAGCGAGTGTTTTGAGTGTTAGGAGTGTTAGGAGTGTTTTGTGAGTGTTACGTTCAGAGCGAGTGTTTTGAGTGTTAGGAGTGTTAGGAGTGTTTTGTGAGTGTCACGTTCAGAGCGAGTGTTTTGAGTGTTAGGAGTGTTAGGAGTGTTTTGCGAGTGTCACGTTCAGAGCGAGTGTTTTGAGTGTTAGGAGTGTTAGGAGTGTTTTGCGAGTGTCACGTTCAGAGCGAGTGTTTTGAGTGTTAGGAGTGTTAGGAGTGTTTTGTGAGTGTCACATTCAGAGTGAGTGTTTTGAGTGTTAGGCGTGTTAGGAGTGTTTTGCGAGTGTCACGTTCAGAGCGAGTGTTACGAGTGTTAGGAGTGTTAGGAGTGTTTTGCGAGTGTCACGTTCAGAGCGAGTGTTTTGAGTGTTATGAGTGTTAGGAGTGTTAGGAGTGTTTTGCGAGTGTCACGTTCAAACCGAGTGTTTTGAGTGTTAGGAGTGTTTTGCAAGTGTCACGTTCAGAGCGAGCGTTACGAGTGTTGTGAGTGTTAGGAGTGTTTTGAGTGTTAGGAGTGTTTTGAGTGTTTTGCGAGTGTCACGTTCAGAGCGAGCGTTTTGAGTGTTGGGAGTGTTAGGAGTGTTTTGAGTGTTTTGAGTGTTAGGAGTGTTTTGAGTGTTTTGCGAGTGTCACGTTCAGAGCGAGCGTTTTGAGTGTTGGGAGTGTTAGGAGTGTTTTGAGTGTTTTGAGTGTTAGGAGTGTTTTGAGTGTTTTGCGAGTGTCACGTTCAGAGCGAGTGTTTTGAGTGTTATGAGTGTTAGGAGTGTTAGGAGTGTTTTGCGAGTGTCACGTTCAAACCGAGTGTTTTGAGTGTTAGGAGTGTTTTGCAAGTGTCACGTTCAGAGCGAGCGTTACGAGTGTTGTGAGTGTTAGGAGTGTTTTGAGTGTTAGGAGTGTTTTGAGTGTTTTGCGAGTGTCACGTTCAGAGCGAGCGTTTTGAGTGTTGGGAGTGTTAGGAGTGTTTTGAGTGTTTTGAGTGTTAGGAGTGTTTTGAGTGTTTTGCGAGTGTCACGTTCAGAGCGAGCGTTTTGAGTGTTGGGAGTGTTAGGAGTGTTTTGAGTGTTTTGAGTGTTTTGAGTGTTAGGAGTGTTTTGAGTGTTTTGCGAGTGTCACGTTCAGAGCGAGCGTTTTGAGTGTTGGGAGTGTTAGGAGTGTTTTGAGTGTTTTGAGTGTTAGGAGTGTTTTGAGTGTTTTGCGAGTGTCACGTTCAGAGCGAGCGTTTTGAGTGTTGGGAGTGTTAGGAGTGTTTTGAGTGTTTTGAGTGTTAGGAGTGTTAGGAGTGTTTTGAGTGTTTTGCGAGTGTCACGTTCAGAGCGAGTGTTTTGAGTAAGTGTTATGAGTGTTGTGAGTGTTAGGAGTGTTACGAGTGTTTTGAGTGTTAGGAGTGTTTTGCGAGTGTCACGTTCAGAGCGAGCGTCTTCATGGTAGGCTCGAGGTCGCTGAAGAGGTCGGAGCCCTGGTGGCAGAACGTGGACTGGGCATGCATGTAGGAGAGCACCTACACACAGACACACACACAGATAGACACACACACACAGATAGACACACACACACAGATAGACACACACACACACAGTCAGTCATAGATACACACATACACAGTCACACACACACAGTCACACACACACACAGTCAGTCATAGATACACACAGTGACATACATATAGACACACACACACACACACAGATAGACACACACACAGATAGACACACACACACACAGACACACACACAGATAGACACACACACACACAGACACACACACAGATAGACACACACAGAGACACACACATAGACACACACACACAGACACACACACAGACACACACACACACAGACACACACACACCGACACACACAGACACACACACAGACACACACACAGACACACACACACACAGACACACACACAGATACACACACACACAGATAGACACACACACACACAGACACACACACAGATAGACACACACACACACAGACACACACACAGATAGACACACACAGAGACACACACATAGACACACACACACAGACACACACACAGACACACACACACACACAGACACACACACACCGACACACACAGACACACACACAGACACACACACAGACACACACACACACAGACACACACACAGATACACACACACACAGATAGACACACACACACACAGACACACACACAGACACACACACACAGACACACACACACAGACACACACACACACAGATAGACACACACACACAGATAGACACACACACACAGATAGACACACACACAGACAAACACACACACACACACAGATAGACACACATACACAGATAGACACACACACACAGATAGACACACACACACACACAGATAGACACACACACAGATAGACACACACACAGATAGACACACACAGATAGACACACACACACAGATAGACACACACACACACAGACACACACACACACACACACAGATAGACACACACACACACACAGATAGACACACACACACAGATAGACACACACACACACAGATAGACACACACACACAAAGATAGACACACACACACAGATAGACACACACACAGATAGACACACACAGATAGACACACACACACAGATAGACACACACAGACACAGACACACACACACAGATAGACACACACACACACAGATAGACACACACACAGATAGACACACACACACACAGACACACACACACACATACACACACACAGATAGACACACACACACACAGACACACACACACACAGACACACACACACACAGTACACACACACACAGTCAGTCATAGATACACACACAGATAGACACACACACACACAGTCAGTCATAGATACACACAGTGACAAACATATACACAGACACACACACAGACACACAGACACACACACAGACACACAGACACCGACACACACACAGACACACACACAGACACCCAAACACACACATAGACACACACACACACACATAGACACACACACACAGACACACACACAGACACACAAACACACAGACACACAAACACACAGACACACACACAGACACACACACACAGACACACACACACAGACACACACACACAGACACACACACACAGATACACACACAGACACTGACGCTACGATGAGGGTGGCGTGCCAGGCTGGGTGCCTCACCGAGTCCAGGATCTCAAACTTCATCCTGCATTGAAGCTCAAAGTTCTGCAGAGACACACACACACACAGACACACACACACACACAGACACACACACACAGACACACAGACACACACACATACACACAGAGACACACACACACTTACTCACCCACCCACCCACTCACTCACCCACTCACTACTCACCCACCCACCCACTCACTCACCCACCCACCCACTCCCTCACTCACTCACTCACCCACCCACCCACTCACCCACCCACTCACCCACTCACCCACCCACCCACCCACTCACCCACCCACCCACCCACTCACCCACCCACTCACCCACCCACCCACCCACCCACTCACTCACCCACCCACTCACCCACCCACCCACCCACTCACTCACTCACCCACTCACCCACCCACCCACTCACTCACTCACTCACCCACTCACCCACCCACCCACTCACCCACCCACCCACCCACTCACCCACCCAACCACCCACTCACTCACTCACTCACCCACTCACCCACCCACCCACCTACTCACCCACCCACCCACCCACTCACCCACCCAACCACCCACTCACTCACTCACCCACCCACTCACCACCCACCCACCAACTTACCACCCACCCACCCACCCACTCACCCACCCACCCACCCACCCACTCACCCACCCACCCACCCACCCACCCACTCACCCACCCACTCACTCACTCACCCACTCACCCACTCACTCACCCACCCACCCACTCACCCACTCACTCACCCACCCACTCAACCAGCCACCCACTCACCCACTCACTCACTCACCCACCCACCCACCCACTCACCCACTCACTCACTCTTACCCACTCACTCACTCACCCACTCACTCACTCTTACCCACTCACTCACTCACCCACTCACTCACCCACCCACCCACCCACTCACCCACCCACTCACCCACCCACCCACCCACTCACTCACCCACCCACCCACTCACCCACCCACCCACTCACCCACCCACCCACTCACCCACTCACCCACTCACCCACTCACCCACCCACTCACTCACCCACCCACCCACTCACCCACCCACCCACCCACTCACCCACCCACTCACCCACTCACCCACCCACCCACCCACCCACTCACCCACCCACTCACCCACTCACCCACCCACCCACCCACTCACCCACCCACCCACCCACTCACCCACTCACCCACCCACCCACCCACCCACTCACCCACCCACTCACCCACTCACCCACTCACCCACCCACCCACCCACCCACCCACTCACCCACTCACCCACCCACCCACCCACCCACTCACCCACCCACTCACCCACCCACCCACCCACTCACCCACCCACCCACCCACTCACCCACTCACCCACCCACCCACTCACCCACCCACCCACTCACCCACCCACGCACTCACCCACTCACCCACCCACCCACCCACCCACCCACTCACCCACCCACTCACCCACCCACTCACCCACCCACTCACCCACTCACCCACTCACCCACCCACCCACCCACTCACCCACCCACTCACCCACCCACCCACCCACCCACCCACTCACCCACCCACCCACCCACCCACTCACCCACCCACTCACTCACTCACTCACCCACCCACTCACCCACCCACCCACTCACTCACTCACTCACTCACCCACCCACCCACTCACCCACCCACCCACCCACTCACCCACTCACTCACTCACCCACTCACCCACCCACCCACCCACTCACCCACTCACCCACCCACCCACTCACCCACCCACCCACCCACCCACCCACCCACCCACCCACTCACTCACCCACCCACCCACTCACTCACTCACCCACCCACCCACCGACCCACTCACCCACCCACTCACCCACCCACCCACTCACTCACTCACTCACCCACCCACCCACCCACTCACCCACCCACCCACCCACTCACCCACCCACCCACTCACCCACCCACCCACTCACCCACCCACCCACCCACCCACTCACCCACCCACCCACCCACTCACCCACTCACTCACCCACTCACCCAACCACCCACCCACCCACTCACCCACCCACCCACCCACCCACTCACCCACCCACTCACCCACTCACCCACCCACCCACTCACCCACCCACCCACCCACTCACTCACTCACCCACCCACTCACTCACCCACCCACCCACCCACTCACTCACTCACTCACTCACCCACCCACCCACTCACCCACCCACCCACTCACTCACTCACCCACTCACCCACCCACCCACCCACTCACTCACCCACCCACCCACCGACCCACTCACCCACTCACCCACTCACCCACCCACTCACCCACTCACCCACCCACCCACTCACCCACTCACCCACTCACCCACCCATCCACCCACTCACCCACCCACTCACTCACTCACCCACCCACCCACCCACCCACCCACTCACTCACCCACCCACCCACCCACCCACTCACTCACCCACTCACTCACCCACTCACCCACCCACCCACCCACTCACCCACCCACCCACCCACCCACCCACTCACCCACCCACCCACTCACTCACCCACTCACTCACCCACTCACCCACCCACACACCCACCCACTCACCCACCCACTCACCCACTCACCCACCCACCCACTCACCCACCCACCCACCCACTCACTCACTCACCCACCCACTCACTCACCCACCCACCCACCCACTCACTCACTCACTCACTCACCCACCCACCCACCCACCCACTCACCCACCCACCCACTCACTCACTCACTCACCCACTCACCCACCCACCCACCCACCCACTCACTCACCCACCCACCCACCGACCCACTCACCCACTCACCCACCCACTCACCCACTCACCCACTCACCCACCCACTCACTCACTCACTCACCCACCCACCCACCCACCCACTCACTCACCCACCCACCCACCCACCCACCCACTCACTCACCCACTCACTCACCCACTCACTCACCCACTCACTCACCCACCCACCCACCCACCCACTCACCCACCCACCCACTCACTCACCCACTCACTCACCCACCCACTCACCCACCCACCCACCCACCCACTCACCCACCCACCCACTCACCCACCCACCCACCCACTCACTCACTCACCCACCCACCCACTCACTCACTCACTCACCCACCCACCCACCCACTCACCCACCCACCCACCCACTCACTCACTCACTCACTCACCCACTCACCCACCCACCCACCCACCCACTCACTCACCCACCCACCCACCGACCCACTCACCCACTCACCCACTCACCCACCCACTCACCCACTCACCCACTCACCCACTCATCCACCCACCCACCCACCCACTCACCCACCCACTCACTCACTCACTCACTCACCCACCCACTCACCCACCCACCCACCCACCCACCCACCCACCCACCCACTCACCCACCCACCCACCCACTCACCCACCCACCCACCCACCCACCCACTCACCCACCCACCCACCCACTCACCCACCCACCCACCCACTCACCCACCCACCCACTCACTCACTCACTCACCCACCCACCCACCCACTCACTCACCCACCCACCCACTCACCCACCCACCCACTCACCCACCCACCCACCCACTCACCTGCAGCAGGAAGTGGAGGGCCACGTGACGTTGACACTTGCGGGCAGCGGCCAGCGAACCCACAGCCTCCTCCGCCTCGTGGGGACGAGCGGCCCGGGAGGACGACAGGCCGAGGTGACGCGCCAAGGCAGAGTCCACCTCCTCAGTCGCCCGCTGCAGCCCGCGGCGTGACTCACGCACCGCACGTACATCCCTGGGTGGTGGGTGGGTGAGTGGGTGAGTGAGTGAGTGGGTGGGTGGGTGAGTGGGTGAGTGAAGTGGGTGAGTGAGTGAGTGAGTGGGTGGGTGGGTGAGTGGGTGAGTGGGTGGGTGGGTGAGTGGGTGGGTGAGTGAGTGGGTGGGTGGGTAGGTGGGTGAGTGGGTGAGTGGGTGAGTGGGTGGGTGGGTGGGTGGGTGGGTGGGTGAGTGGGTGGGTGGGTGAGTGGGTGGATGGGTGGGTGGGTGAGTGGGTGGGTGGTGAGTGAGTGGGTGAGTGAGTGGGTGGTGGTGGGTGGGTGGGTGAGTGGGTGGGTGGGTGAGTGGGTGAGTGGGTGGGTGGTGAGTGTGTGGGTGAGTGAGTTGGGTGGGTGGGTAGGTGGGTGAGTGGGTGAGTGGGGTGAGTGGGTGGGTGGGTGGGTGGGTGAGTGGGTGGGTGGGTGGTGTGAGTGGGTGGATGGGTGGTTGGGTGAGTGGTGGGTGAGTGAGTGGGTGAGTGAGTGGGTGGGTGGGTGGGTGAGTGGGTGGGTGGGTGGGTGAGTGGGTGGGTGAGTGGGTGGGTGGGTGGGTGGGTGGTGAGTGAGTGAGTGGGGTGGGTGGGTGGTGAGTGGTGGTGGGTGAGTGGGTGGGTGAGTGGGTGGGTGGGTGAGTGGGTGAGTGAGTGAGTGGGTGGGTGAGTGAGTGGGTGAGTGAGTGGGTGGGTGGGTAGGTGGGTGAGTGGTGTGAGTGAGTGGGTGAGTGGGTGGGTGAGTGAGTGGGTGAGTGAGTGGGTGGGTGGTGTGAGTGGGTGGGTGGGTGGGTGAGTGGGTGGGTGGGTGGGTGGGTGAGTGGGTGGATGGGTGGGTGGGTGAGTGGGTGGGTGAGTGAGTGGGTGAGTGAGTGGGTGGGTGGGTGAGTGGGTGGGTGGGTGAGTGGGTGGGTGATTGGGTGGGTGAGTGAGTGGGTGGGTGAGTGAATGGGTGGGTGGGTGGGGTGAGTGAGTGGGTGGGTGAGTGGGTGGGTGAGTGGTGGGTGGGTGGGTGAGTGGGTGAGTGAGTGGGTGGGTGAGTGAGTGGGTGAGTGAGTGGGTGGGTGGGTAGGTGGGTGAGTGGGTGAGTGGGTGAGTGGGTGGGTGGGTGGGTGAGTGGTGGATGGGTGGGTGGGTGAGTGGGTGGGTGAGTGAGTGGGTGAGTGAGTGGGTGGGTGGGTGAGTGGGTGGGTGGGTGGGTGAGTGGGTGGGTGGGTGGGGTGAGTGGGTGGATGGGTGGGTGGGTGGAGTGGGTGGGTGGTGGTGAGTGAGTGGTGGTGAGTGAGTGGGTGGGTGGGTGAGTGGGTGGGTGGGTGAGTGGGTGGGTGATTGGGTGGTGTGAGTGGGTGGGTGGGTGGGTGAGTGAGTGAGTGGTGGTGGTGGTGTTTGTTGTGGCTGTGGTTGTTGTGGTGGTGGTGGTTGTTGTGGTGGTGGTTGTGGTGGTGTAGGTGGTGGTTGTGGTGGTGGTGGTGCGTTGTTGTGGTGGTGGTTGTGGTGGTGGTGGTTGTGGTGGTGGTGGTTGTGGTGGTGGTGGTTGTGGTGGTGGTGGTTGTGGTGGTGGTGGTGGTGGTGGTGGTTGTGGTGGTTGTGGTTGTGGTGGTGGTGGTTGTTGTGGTGGTGGTGGTGGTGTTTGTGGTGGTGGTGGTTGTTGTGGTGGTGGTGGTGGTTGTGGTGGTGGTGGTGGTTGTTGTGGTGGTGGTGGTTGTGGTGGTGGTGGTTGTGGTGGTGGTGGTGGTGGTTGTGGTGGTGTGGTGTGGTGGTGGTGGTGGTGGTGGTTGTGGTTGTGGTGGTGGTTGTGGTGGTGGTGGTGGTTGTTGTGGTGGTGGTGGTGGTTGTGGTGGTGGTGGTTGTGGTGGTAGTGGTTGTGGTGGTGGTGGTTCGTGGTGGTGGTGGTTGTGGTGGTGGTTGTGGTGGTGGTGGTGGTGGTTGTGGTTATTGTTGTTGTTCTTACTCGACGATGAATCGCTGCAGCTGATGCTTGATGGAAGTCTGGGCTTGCTCCAGCAAAATCTACAAAGACAAAGGCGCCCCCAGGTAGCTCACACAGAGGCTGTAGGGGCAAGTGCTGTCAGTAGTAGCGAGTAGGAAAACCTAAAAGATTGTGACACACACACACACAGTGACACACACACACACAGTGACACACACACACAGTGACACACACACACACAGTGACACACACACACACAGTGACACACACACACACACAGTGACACACACACACACAGTGACACACACACACACAGTGACACACACACACACAGTGACACACACACACACAGTGACACACACACACACAGTGACACACACACACACAGTGACACACACACACAGTGACACACACACACACAGTGACACACACACACAGACACACACAGTGACACACACACACACAGTGACACACACACACACAGTGACACACACACACACAGTGACACACACACACACAGTGACACACACACACAGTGACACACACACAGTGACACACACACACAGTGACACACACACACAGTGACACACACACACAGTGACACACACAGACACACACACACACAGTGACACACACACACACAGTGACACACACACACACAGTGACACACACACACACAGTGACACACACACAGACAGTGACACACACACACAGTGACACACACACAGTGACACACACACACAGTGACACACACACACACAGTGACACACACACACAGTGACACACACACAGACACACACAGTGACACACACACACACAGTGACACACACACACACAGTGACACACACACACAGTGACACACACACAGACACACACAGTGACACACACACACACACAGTGACACACACACACTGACACACACAACAACCGCCATTCGCCACTAAGTGGAGGTGACGTCACCACGACGCACCACGACGCATACACACAGTGACACACACACACACAGTGACACTGTGCGTGTGTCACTGTGTGTGGGTGTCACTGTGTGTGTCACTGTGTGTGTGTGTGTCACTGTGTGTGTCTGTGTGTGTGTCTGTGTGTGTGTCACTGTGTGTGTGTGTCACTGTGTGTGTGTGCCACGTGTGTGTGTCTGTGTGTGTGTGTCTGTGTGTGTCTGTGTCTGTGTGTGTCTGTGTGTGTGTGTCACTGTGTGTGTGTGTGCCAGTGTCTGTGTGTGTGTCTGTGTGTGTCACTGTGTGTGTGTCTGTGTGTGTGTGTGTCTGTGTGTGTGTCTGTGTGTGTGTCTGTGTGTGTGTGTCACGTGTGTGTGTGTCTGTGTGTGTGTGTCTGTGTGTGTGTCTGTGTGTGTGTCTGTGTGTGTGTCTGTGTGTGTGTCTGTGTGTGTGTCACTGTGTGTGTCTGTGTGTGTGTGTCACGTGTGTGTGTGTCTGTGTGTGTGTCACTGTGTGTGTCACTGTGTGTGTGTCTGTGTGTGTGTGTGTCTGTGTGTGTGTCACTGTGTGTGTCACTGTGTGTGTGTCTGTGTGTGTGTCTGTGTGTGTGTCTGTGTGTGTGTCTGTGTGTGTGTCTGTGTGTGTGGTGTGTCTGCGACCCTCACTGCGTTGTGGTTCGTGAGCTCCTGAAGTCCATCAGCGAACCGGTTCAGGGGTCCCTACCAACACAGAGGGGGGGGGGATTGTATAATGGACCATCGCAGTGTCCCATTCCCCCCTATTTTGTGTAATGGTCTCTCCCAAGGCCACCATTGCTGGCTGTGTGGAATGTACCACTGTGGGGCTATGAGAGGGGGGGTTGATGGGTTGTATAATGGACCATCCCAGTGTCCCATTTCCCCCCTATTTTGTGTAATGGTCTCTCCCGGGTGCCATTGCTGGCTGTGTGGAATGTACCACTGTGGGGCTATGAGAGGGGGGGTTGATGGGTTGTATAATGGACCATCACAGTGTCCCATTTCCCCCCTATTTTGTGTAATGGTCTCTCCCGGGTGCCATTGCTGGCTGTGTGGAATGTACCACTGTGGGGCTATGAGAGGGGGGGTTGATGGGTTGTATAATGGACCATCACAGTGTCCCATTTCCCCCCTATTTTGTGTAATGGTCTCTCCCGGGGTGTCACTGCGGGCTGTGTGGAATGTACCACTGTGGGGCTATGAGAGGGGGGGGTTGGTGGGTTGTATAATGGACTATCCAGTGTCCCATTCCCCCCCTTATTTTGTGTAATGGTCTGTCCCGGGTGTCATTGCTGGCTGTGTGGAATGTACCACTATGGGTTATGAGAGGGGGGGTTGGTGGGTTGTATAATGGACCATCCCATGCCCCAGTGTTGGTGGTGGGACTGTACCATGTTGGGGCTACGGGGAGGGGAGGGGGTCTCACCGAGATGACCGCGTCATGGGAGCAGTGGCCGGAGAGGTCCCTGAGGCCGCCCACGAAGAGGCGGCTCGCCTGAGTGTAGCCTCGGCCTGCATCCACCATGGCGCCACACAGCCTCACCACCTGGGGGGAGGGGGGAGGGGGGGGGGAGGGTGTGGGGGAGGGGGTGGGGAAGGGTAGGGGGGAGTGGGAGGGGGGAGGGGGGAGGGGGGAGTGGAGGGGGGGAGGGGGGAGGGGAGGGGAGGGGGGGAGTGGGAGGGGGGGGGGAATGGGTAGGGGGGAGTGGGGGAGGGGGGAGGGGGGAGTGGGAGGGGGGGGGGAGGGGGGGGAGTGGGAGGGGGGGGGGGAGGTGGGGGGAGTGGGAGGGGAGGGGGAG
>NW_027621679.1:10000-27740 GCF_964198595.1 Lampetra fluviatilis | reverse complement strand
TGGTGAGGGTGGTGAGGGGTGGTGAGCGTGGTGAGGGTGGTGAGGGGTGGTGAGCGTGGTGAGGGGTGGTGAGGGTGGTGAGCGTGGTGAGGGGTGGTGAGGGTGGTGAGGGTGGTGAGCGTGGTGAGGGGTGGTGAGGGTGGTGAGGGGTGGTGAGGGTGGTGAGGGTGGTGAGGTGGTGAGGGTGGTGAGGGGTGGTGAGGGTGGTGAGGGTGGTGAGGGGTGGTGAGCGTGGTGAGGGGTGGTGAGGGTGGTGAGGGGTGGTGAGGGTGGTGAGGTGGTGAGGGGTGGTGAGGGGTGGTGAGGGGTGGTGAGGGTGGTGAGGGGTGGTGAGGTGGTGAGGGTGGTGAGGGTGGTGAGGGTGGTGGTGGTGGTGAGGGTGGTGAGGGTGGTGAGGGGGGTGAGGGTGGTGAGGGGGGGTGAGAGGGGGTGAGCGGTGGTGAGGGTGGTGAGGGTGGTGAGGGGTGGTGAGGGTGGTGAGCGTGGTGAGGGGGGTGTGGGGTGGTGAGGGGGTGGTGAGCGTAGTGAGGGGTGGTGAGGGTGGTGAGCGTGGTGAGGGTGGTGAGCGTGGTGAGGGTGGTGAGGGGTGGTGAGGGTGGTGAGGTAGTGAGGGTGGTGAGGGGTGGTGAGCGGGGGTGAGCGTGGTGAGGGGGGGTGAGGGGTGGTGAGGGGTGGTGAGGTGGTGGTGAGGGTGGTGAGGGTGGTGAGGGTGGTGAGCATGGTGAGGGTGGTGAGGGTGGTGAGGGTGGTGAGCGTGGTGAGGGTGGTGAGGGGTGGTGAGGGGTGGTGAGGGGGTGGTGGTGGTGAGGGGGGGTGAGCGGTGGTGAGGGTGGTGAGGGGGGTGTGGCGTGGTGAGGGTGGTGAGGGTGGTAAGGGGTGGTGAGGGTGGTGAGGGTGGTGAGGGGTGGTGAGGGTGGTGAGGGTGATGAGGGGGTGGTGGTGGTGAGGGTGGTGAGGGGTGGTGAGGTGGTGGTGGTGAGGGGGGGTGAGGGTGGTGAGGGGTGGTGAGGTGGTGGTGAGGGTGGTGAGGGTGGTGAGGGGTGGTGAGGGTGGTGAGGGTGGTGAGCGTGGTGAGGGTGGTGAGGGTGGTGAGGGGTGGTGAGGGTGGTGAGGGTGGTGAGGGGTGGTGAGGTGGTGAGGGTGGTGAGGGGTGGTGAGGGTGGTGAGGGTGGTGAGGGGTGGTGAGGGTGGTGAGGGGTGGTGAGGTGGTGGTGAGGGTGGTGAGGGTGGTGAGGGTGGTGAGGGTGGTGAGGGTGGTGAGCGTGGTGAGGGGTGGTGAGGGTGGTGAGGGTGGTGAGGGTGGTGAGCGTGGTGAGGGGTGGTGAGCGTGGTGAGGGGTGGTGAGGGTGGTGAGGGTGGTGAGGGGTGGTGAGGGGTGGTGAGGGGTGGTGAGCGTGGTGAGGGTGGTGAGGGTGGTGAGGGGTGGTGAGGTGGTGGTGGTGAGGGGGGGTGAGGGGTGGTGAGGGGTGGTGAGGGTGGTGAGCGGTGGTGGTGAGGGTGGTGAGGGGGGTGAGCGGGGGTGAGGGTGGTGAGGGTGGTGAGCAGTGGTGAGGGGTGGTGAGCGGTGGTGAGGGTGGTGAGGGTGGTGAGGGTGGTGTGGGGTGGTGAGGGGGTGGTGAGGGTGGTGAGGGGTGGTGAGGGTGGTGAGGGTGGTGAGGGGGTGGTGAGGGTGGTGAGGGGGGTGAGCGGGGGGTGAGGGTGGTGAGGGGTGGTGAGAGGTGGTGAGGGGTGGTGAGCGTGGTGAGGGTGGTGAGGGGTGGTGAGGTGGTGGTGGTGAGGGGGGGTGAGGGGTGGTGAGGGGTGGTGAGGGTGGTGAGCGTGGTGAGGGTGGTGAGGGTGGTGAGGGTGGTGAGGGGGTGGTGAGGGTGGTGAGGGGGGTGAGCGGGGGGTGAGGGTGGTGAGGGGTGGTGAGGGGTGGTGAGGGGTGGTGAGCGTGGTGAGGGTGGTGAGGGGTGGTGAGGTGGTGGTGGTGAGGGGGGGTGAGGGGTGGTGAGGGGTGATGAGGGTGGTGAGCGTGGTGAGGGTGGTGAGGGTGGTGAGGGGTGGTGAGGGGGTGGTGGTGGTGAGGGTGGTGAGGGGGGTGAGCGGGGGGTGAGGGTGGTGAGGGTGGTGAGGGTGGTGAGGGGTGGTGAGGGGGTGAGGGTGGTGAGGGTGGTGAGGGGTGGTGAGGGGTGGTGAGGGGGTGGTGAGGGTGGTGAGGG
This sequence comes from Lampetra fluviatilis, assembly GCF_964198595.1. Taxonomy (NCBI): domain Eukaryota; kingdom Metazoa; phylum Chordata; class Hyperoartia; order Petromyzontiformes; family Petromyzontidae; genus Lampetra; species Lampetra fluviatilis. The sequence continues at coordinate 25,539 of NW_027621679.1, read as the reverse complement.
GTGGTGAGGGTGGTGAGGGTGGTGAGGGGGGTGAGCGGGGGGTGAGGGTGGTGAGGGTGGTGAGGGTGGTGAGCAGTGGTGAGGGGTGGTGAGGGGGTGAGGGTGGTGAGGGTGGTGTGGGGTGGTGAGGGGGTGGTGAGGGTGGTGAGGGGTGGTGAGGGTGGTGAGGGTGGTGAGGGGGGTGAGCGGGGGGTGAGGGTGGTGAGGGTGGTGAGGGTGGTGAGGGGTGGTGAGGGTGGTGAGGGTGGTGAGGGGGGTGAGGGTGGTGAGCGTGGTGAGGGTGGTGAGGGTGGTGAGGGGTGGTGAGGGTGGTGAGGGTGGTGAGGGGTGGTGAGGGTGGTGAGGGTGGTGAGGGGGTGGTGAGGGTGGTGAGGGGGGTGAGCGGGGGGTGAGGGTGGTGAGGGGTGGTGAGGGGTGGTGAGGGGTGGTGAGCGTGGTGAGGGTGGTGAGGGGTGGTGAGGTGGTGGTGGTGAGGGGGGGTGAGGGGTGGTGAGGGGTGGTGAGGGTGGTGAGCGTGGTGAGGGTGGTGAGGGTGGTGAGGGGTGGTGAGGGGGTGGTGGTGGTGAGGGTGGTGAGGGGGGTGAGCGGGGGGTGAGGGTGGTGAGGGTGGTGAGGGTGGTGAGCAGTGGTGAGGGGTGGTGAGGGGGTGAGGGTGGTGAGGGTGGTGAGGGTGGTGTGGGGTGGTGAGGGGGTGGTGAGGGTGGTGAGGGGTGGTGAGGGTGGTGAGGGTGGTGAGGGGGGTGAGCGGGGGGTGAGGGTGGTGAGGGTGGTGAGGGTGGTGAGGGGTGGTGAGGGTGGTGAGGGTGGTGAGGGGGGTGAGCGGGGGGTGAGGGTGGTGAGGGTGGTGAGGGTGGTGAGGGGGTGGGTGAGGGTGGTGAGGGGTGGTGAGGGTGGTGTGGGGGGGTGAGCGGGTGGTGGTGGTGTTGGTGGTGAGGGGGTGATGGTGAGGAGGTGGTGGGGGTGATGGTGAGGAGGTGGTGGTGGTGATGGTGGTGGTGGTGAGTAGTAGTTGGTGAGTAGTAGGTGGTGAGTAGGTGGTGAGCGTGGTGAGTAGTTGGTGAGTAGTTGGTGAGTAGTTAGTGGTGAGTAGTAGTTGGTGAGTAGTTGGTGAGTAGTTAGTGGTGAGTAGTTGGTGAGTAGTTGATGGTGGTGGTGAGCGTGGTGGTGAGTAGGTGGTGAGCGTGGTGAGTAGGTGGTGAGCGTGGTGGTGAGTAGGTGGTGAGCGTGGTGAGTAGGTGGTGAGCGTGGTGGTGAGTAGGTGGTGAGCGTGGTGAGTAGGTGGTGAGTAGGTGGTGAGCGAGGGGGACGCTCACCCGCACTTTGAGGCTTTTGCTCTGGAAGCTGCTCATCACAACCACCACGTCCTCCGCGTCGGGCGGCGAATCGGTGCCCTCGTGCCTGCAACCAACGCAACCACCGCAACCGACGCAATCGACGCAACCACCGCAATCAAAGCAACCAACGCAATCGACGCAATCGACGCAACCAACGCAACCGCCGCAATCAACGCAACCGCCGCAATCGACGCAACCAACGCAATCAATGCAACCACCGCAACCACAGTAATCAAAGCAACCACCGCAACCGCCACAACCACAGTAATCACAGTAATCAATGCAACCACCGCAATCGACGCAACCGCCGCAACCACAGTAATCAATGCAACCAACGCAACCGCCGCAACCAACGCAACCGCGGCAATCGAGAGCATTGCGTAGCGCCGTGGTGTCTCTGTCTCTCTGTCTGTGTCTCCGTGTGTCTCCGTGTCTCCGTGTGTCTCCGTGTCTCTGTCTGTCTCTCTCCGTGTCTCTCTGTCTCCGTGTCTCTGTGTGTCTCTCTCTGTCTCTGTGTCTCCGTGTCTGTGTGTCTGTGTCTGTGTCTCTGTGTCTCCGTGTCTGTCTCTCTGTCTGTCTCTGTGTCTGTGTCTCTGTCTGTGTCTCTGTCTGTGTCTCCGTGTCTCCGTGTCTCCGTGTCTCCGTGTCTCTGTCTCTCTGTCTCTGTCTGTCTGTTTCTCTCTGTGTCTCTCTGTCTCTGTGTCTGTCTGTCTCTGTGTCTGTCTCTCTCCGTGTCTCTGTGTCTCCGTGTCTCCGTGTCTGTGTCTCCGTGTCTCTCTGTCTCCGTGTCTCTGTGTGTCTCTCTCTGTCTCTGTGTCTCCGTGTCTGTGTGTCTGTGTCTGTGTCTCTGTGTCTCCGTGTCTGTCTCTCTGTCTGTCTCTGTGTCTGTGTCTCTGTCTGTGTCTCTGTCTGTGTCTCCGTGTCTCCGTGTCTCCGTGTCTCTGTCTCTCTGTCTCTGTCTGTCTGTTTCTCTCTGTGTCTCTCTGTCTCTGTGTCTGTCTGTCTCTGTGTCTGTCTCTCTCCGTGTCTCTCTGTCTCCGTGTGTCTCCGTGTGTCTCCGTGTGTCTCCGTGTCTCCGTGTCTCCGTGTGTCTCCGTGTGTCTGTGTCACCGTGTCTCCGTGTCTCTCTCTATCTCTCTCTGTCTCTCTCTGTGTATCCGTGTCTGTGTCTCCGTGTCTCTCTGTCTCCGTGTCTCTGTCTCCGTGTGTCTCCGTGTCTCTGTCTGTCTCTGTCTCTGTGTCTCTGTGTCTGTCTCTGTGTCTCTGTCTCCGTGTGTCTCCGTGTCTCCGTGTGTCTCCGTGTGTCTCTCTCTGTCTCCGTGTGTCTCCGTGTGTCTCACGTGAAGATGCTGAAGATGTCCTCGGAGCGTCCTTTGCGAAGCCGCAGGATCCAGGCGCCCGGGTTTGCCTTGAGCTGGAAATATCCCTGAGGTGGGGGGAAGGTGGGGGGAGGTGGGGGGTGGGGGAAGGTGGGGGGGTGGGGGGAGGGAGGTGGGGAGAGGTGGGGAGTGGGGGAGGTGGGGGGTGGGGGGAGGTGGGAGGGGGAGGTAGGGGGAGGTGGGGGGTGGGGGGAGGGAGGTGGGGAGTGGGGGAGGTGGGGGGAGGTGGGGGAAGGTGGGAGGGGGAGGTGGGGGAAAAAAGTGTGGGGGGGTGGGGTAGGTGGGGGGAAAGGTGGGGGGTGGGGAAAGGTGGGGGGGGAGGTGGGGGGTGGGGGGGGAGGTGGGGGGGGGAGAGATACAATTGGAGGAAAGTGGAGTGTGCGTGCGTGCACATGTGCGTGCGTGTGTGTGCGCGTGTGCGTGTACGTGTGCACGTGTGCGTGCGCGTGTGCGCGTGCGTGTGCGCGTGCGCGTGTGCGTGTACGTGTGCGCGTGCGTGTACGTGTGCACGTGTGCGTGTGCGTGTGCGCGTGCGTGTGCGTGTGTGTGCGTGCGTGTGCGTGTGCGCGTGTGCGCGTGTATGCGCGTGTGCGTGCGTGTGCGCGTGCCTGCGCGTGCCTGCGCGTGTGTGCGTGTGCGTGTGTGCGTGTGCGCGTGTGTGCGTGCGCTTGTGTGTGCGTGCGTGTGCGTGCGTGCCACTCGCCAGGTTGGCCATGACGATGGTATCCACGGCGACAGGCTGTGTGCGCGTGCCCAGCGTGAACTGCAGTCCGCGTGGAGGCTGCGCCGTGGTGACGTCGTAGCAGTGCCCTTCCAGGATGAGGAACTCCAACTCGAAGTCGGCCGTGATCACCCCCTCCACCTGGGGGAGAGGGAGGAGAGGGAGGAGAGGGAGGGAGGGAGGAGAGGGAGGGAGGAGAGGGAGGGAGGAGAGGGAGGAGAGGGAGGGAGGAGAGGGAGGAGAGGGAGGGAGGAGAGGGAGGGAGGGAGGAGAGGGAGGGGAGGGAGGAGAGGGAGGAGAGGGAGGGGAGGGGGAGGAGAGGGAGGGAGGAAAGGGAGGGAGGAGAGGGAGGAGAGGGAGGAGAGGGAGGAGAGGGAGGGAGGAGAGGGAGGGAGGAGAGGGAGGAGAGGGAGGGAGGAGGGAAGGAGAGGGAGGGAAGGGAGGGAGGAGAGGGAGGAGAGGGAGGGGGGGAGGAGAGGGAGGGAAGAGAGGGAGGGGAGGGGAGGGAGGGAGGAGAGGGAGGAGAGGGAGGGAGGAGAGGGAGGGAGGAGAGGGAGGAGAGGGAGGGAGGAGAGGGAGGGAGGAGAGGGAGGAGAGGGAGGGGGGGAGGAGAGGGAGGGAGGGGAGGGAGGAGAGGGAGGGAGGGGAGGGAGGAGAGGGAGGAGAGGGAGGGAGGGGAGGGAGGAGAGGGAGGAGAGGGAGGGAGGGAGGAGAGGGAGGGAGGAGAGGGAGGAGAGGGAGGGAGGAGAGGGAGGGAGGAGAGGGAGGGAGGAGAGGGAGGAGAGGGAGGGAGGAGGGAGGGAAGGGAGGGAGGAGAGGGAGGAGAGGGAGGGGGGGAGGAGAGGGAGGGAAGAGAGGGAGGGGAGGGGAGGGAGGGAGGAGAGGGAGGAGAGGGAGGGAGGAGAGGGAGGAGAGGGAGGGAGGGAGGAGAGGGAGGGAGGAGAGGGAGGAGAGGGAGGGAGGAGAGGGAGGAGAGGGAGGGAGGAGAGGGAGGAGAGGGAGGGAGGAGAGGGAGGAGAGGGAGGGAGGAGAGGGAGGAGAGGGAGGGAGGGAGGAGAGGGAGGGAGGAGAGGGAGGGAGGAGAGGGAGGGAGGAGAGGGAGGAGAGGGAGGGAGGAGAGGGAGGGAGGAGAGGGAGGAGAGGGAGGAGAGGGAGGGAGGAGAGGGAGGAGAGGGAGGAGAGGGAGGAGAGGGAGGGAGGAGAGGGAGGGAGGAGAGGGAGGAGAGGGAGGAGAGGGAGGGAGGAGAGGGAGGGAGGAGAGGGAGGGAGGAGAGGGAGGAGAGGGAGGGAGGAGAGGGAGGAGAGGGAGGGAGGGAGGAGAGGGAGGGAGGAGAGGGAGGGAGGAGAGGGAGGGAGGAGAGGAGGAGAGGAGGGGAGGGAGGAGAGGGAGGGAGGAGAGGGAGGAGAGGGAGGAGAGGGAGGGAGGAGAGGGAGGAGAGGGAGGAGAGGGAGGAGAGGGAGGGAGGAGAGGGAGGGAGGAGAGGGAGGAGAGGGAGGAGAGGGAGGGAGGAGAGGGAGGGAGGAGAGGGAGGGAGGAGAGGGAGGAGAGGGATTTATTACTTCCATCTCCGCGGCTGGAAGTACTCCAAGACGTCTCTCTGTGCGTGTGCCTCTGTCTGTGTGTCTCTCTCTGTGTGTGTGCCTCTGTCTGTGTGTCTCTCTCTGTGTGTGTGCCTCTGTCTGTGTGTCTCTCTCTGTGTGTGTGCCTCTGTCTGTGTGTCTCTCTGTCTGTGTGTGCCTCTGTCTGTGTGTCTCTCTCTGTGTGTGTGCCTCTGTCTGTGTGTCTCTCTGTCTGTGTGTGCCTCTGTCTGTGTGTCTCTCTCTGTGTGTGTGCCTCTGTCTGTGTGTCTCTCTGTCTGTGTGTGTGCCTCTGTCTGTGTGTCTCTCTCTGTGTGTGTGCCTCTGTCTGTGTGTCTCTCTGTCTGTGTGTGCCTCTGTCTGTGTGTCTCTCTCTGTGTGTGTGCCTCTGTCTGTGTGTCTCTCTCTGTGTGTGTGCCTCTGTCTGTGTGTCTCTCTGTCTGTGTGTGCCTCTGTCTGTGTGTCTCTCTCTGTGTGTGTGCCTCTGTCTGTGTGTCTCTCTGTCTGTGTGTGCCTCTGTCTGTGTGTCTCTCTCTGTGTGTGTGTGCCTCTGTCTGTGTGTCTCTCTGTGTGTGTGCCTCTGTCTGTGTGTCTCTCTGTCTGTGTGTGCCTCTGTCTGTGTGTCTCTCTGTCTGTGTGTGCCTCTGTCTGTGTGTCTCTCTCTGTGTGTGTGCCTCTGTCTGTGTGTCTCTCTGTCTGTGTGTGCCTCTGTCTGTGTGTCTCTCTGTCTGTGTGTGCCTCTGTCTGTGTGTCTCTCTCTGTCTGTGTGTCTCTCTGTCTGTGTCTCTCTCTGTGTGTGTGTGCCTCTGTCTGTGTGTCTCTCTGTGTGTGTGTGCCTCTGTCTGTGTGTCTCTCTGTCTGTGTGTCTCTCTGTGTGTGTGTGCCTCTGTCTGTGTGTCTCTCTGTGTGTGTGTCTCTCTGTGTGTGTGCCTCTGTCTGTGTGTCTCTCTGTGTGTGTGTGCCTCTGTCTGTGTGTCTCTCTGTGTGTGTGCGCCTCTGTCTGTGTGTCTCTCTGTGTGTGTGCGCCTCTGTCTGTGTGTCTCTCTGTGTGTGTGTGCCTCTGTCTGTGTGTCTCTCTGTCTGTGTGTGCCTCTGTCTGTGTGTCTCTCTGTGCGTGTGCCTCTGTCTGTGTGTCTCTCTGTGTGTGTGTGCCTCTGTCTGTGTGTCTCTCTGTCTGTGTGTGCCTCTGTCTGTGTGTCTCTCTGTGTGTGTGTGCCTCTGTCTGTGTGTCTCTCTGTCTGTGTGCGCCTCTGTCTGTGTGTCTCTCTGTCTGTGTGTGTGCCTCTGTCTGCGTGTCTCTCTGTGCGTGTGCCTCTGTCTGTGTGTCTCTCTGTCTGTGTGTGCCTCTGTCTGTGTGTCTCTCTGTGTGTGTGTGCCTCTGTCTGTGTGTCTCTCTGTGTGTGTGCCTCTGTGTGTGTGTCTCTCTGTGTGTGTGCCTCTGTCTGTGTGTCTCTCTGTGTGTGCCTCTGTCTGTGTGTCTCTCTGTGTGTGCCTCTGTCTGTGTGTCTCTCTGTGTGTGTGTGCCTCTGTCTGCGTGTCTCTCTGTGTGTGTGCCTCTGTCTGTGTGTCTCTCTGTGTGTGTGTGCCTCTGTCTGTGTGTCTCTCTGTCTGTGTGTGTGCCTCTGTCTGTGTGTCTCTCTGTGTGCGCCTCTGTCTGTGTGTCTCTCTGTGTGTGTGTGCCTCTGTCTGTGTGTCTCTCTGTCTGTGTGTGCCTCTGTCTGTGTGTCTCTCTGTGTGTGTGTGCCTCTGTCTGTGTGTCTCTCTGTGTGTGCCTCTGTCTGTGTGTCTCTCTGTGTGTGTGCGCCTCTGTCTGTGTGTCTCTCTGTGTGTGTGCCTCTGTCTGTGTGTCTCTCTGTGTGTGTGCCTCTGTCTGTGTGTCTCTCTGTGTGTGCCTCTGTCTGCGTGTCTCTCTGTGTGCGTGCGCCTCTGTCTGTGCGTCTCTCTGTGTGTGTGCGCCTCTGTCTGCGTGTCTCTCTGTGTGTGTGCCTCTGTCTGTGTGTCTCTCTGTGTGTGTGTGCCTCTGTCTGTGTGCGTGCGCCTCTGTCTGTGTGTCTCTCTGTGTGTGTGTGCCTCTGTCTGTGTGTCTCTCTGTGTGTGTGCGCCTCTGTCTGTGTGTCTCTCTGTGTGTGTGCCTCTGTCTGTGTGTCTCTCTGTCTGCGTGTGCCTCTGTCTGTGTGTCTCTCTGTCTGCGTGTGCCTCTGTCTGTGTGTGTGTGCCTCTGTCTGTGTGTCTCTCTGTCTGCGTGTGCCTCTGTCTGTGTGTCTCTCTGTGTGTGTGCGCCTCTGTCTGTGTGTGTGTGCCTCTGTCTGTGTGTCTCTCTGTGTGTGTGCGCCTCTGTCTGTGTGTCTCTCTGTGTGTGCGCCTCTGTCTGTGTGTCTCTCTGTGTGTGTGCCTCTGTCTGTGTGTCTCTCTGTCTGCGTGTGCCTCTGTCTGTGTGTCTCTCTGTGTGTGTGTGCCTCTGTCTGTGTGTCTCTCTGTGTGTGCCTCTGTCTGTGTGTCTCTCTGTCTGTGTGTCTCTCTGTGTGTGTGCCTCTGTCTGTGTGTCTCTCTGTGTGTGTGTCTCTCTGTGTGTGTGTCTCTCTGTGTGCGTGTCCGCGCACCTCCTCCATGTAGATGTTGTCCAGGTCGTAGGCAGCGCGCACCGACTCCACGAGCCACCCCTCCGGGGTTATCATGTTGAGCGTGAGCAGCGGCGCCTGGGGCAGGTCCACGAAGCGCGCCGCGGGCCCCGCCGTGGCGCGTCCATCAGCCGCGAACACCACGTCCGCCTCCACCACGTAGCGGTAGAAGCTGGGGGGGGGGGAGGGGGGAGGGGGGGGGAGAGGGGGGAGGGGGGGGGGAGAGGGAGGAGGGGTAAGGAGGGAGAGGGAGGGGGGAGGGGGGGGAGAGGGAGGGGGGGGAGGGGGGGGAGGGGGAGAGGGGAGAGGGAGGAGAGGGAGGAGAGGGAGGAGAGGGAGGGGGGGGAGGGGGGGGAGGGGGAGAGGGGAGAGGGAGGAGAGGGAGGAGAGGGAGGGGGGAGGGAGGGAGGGAGGGGGAGGGAGGAGAGGGAGGAGAGGGAGGGGGGAGAGGGAGGAGGGGGAGGGAGGGGAGGGGGGAGAGGGAGGGGGGAGGGGTTGGAGGGGGGAGGGGGGGGGAGAGGGAGGAGAGGGAGGGGGAGAGGAGAGGGAGGGGGGAGGGAGGGAGGGGGAGGGAGGAGAGGGAGGAGAGGGGGGAGAGGGAGGAGGGAGAGGGAGGGGGAGGGGTTGGAGGGGGGAGGGGGGGGGAGAGGGAGGAGAGGGAGGGGGAGAGGAGAGGGAGGGGGGAGGGAGGGAGGGGGAGGGAGGAGAGGGAGGAGAGGGGGGAGAGGGAGGAGGGAGAGGGAGGGGGAGGGGTTGGAGGGGGGAGGGGGGGGGAGAGGGAGGAGAGGGAGGGGGAGAGGAGAGGGAGGGGGGAGGGAGGGAGGGGGAGGGAGGAGAGGGAGGAGAGGGGGGAGAGGGAGGAGGGAGAGGGAGGGGGAGGGGTTGGAGGGGGGAGGGGGGGGGAGAGGGAGGAGAGGGAGGGGGAGAGGAGAGGGAGGGGGGAGGGAGGGAGGGGGAGGGAGGAGAGGGGGGAGGGGGGGAGAGGGAGGAGAGGGGGAGGGAGGGAGGGAGGGAGGAGAGGGAGGGGGGAGGGAGGGGAGCGATGGGGGGAGGGGGGAGGGGGGAGTGGTTGTTGTAGAAGTTGTGAGAAGTGTCAGCGTGGTGACCAGCGTACTTCCCCCACTGAGTAAATCCGTAGAGCCAAGAAGCTCTTGGTCGAAGGGGTGGGGGGGGGGAGGGTTGGTGGGAGACTCTCTGCGTCCGTTACCTCTTGAGAGGCATCTCCGACAGCTTGGGCTTGCAGTTCATGAACACGCGCAGGTGGACGTTCACCACCTCGCTCAGCACCTGCACACGCAGCACGGTGAGCGGCAGGGTGAGCGGGGTAGGGTGAGTGGGGTAGGGTGAGTGGGGTAGGGTGAGTGGGGTAGGGTGAGTGGGGTAGGGTGAGTGGGGTAGGGTGAGTGGGGTAGGGTGAGTGGGGTAGGGTGAGTGGGGTAGGGTGAGTGGGGTAGGGTGAGTGGGGCAGGGTGAGCGGGGCAGGGTGAGTGGGGTAGGGTGAGTGGGGTAGGGTGAGTGGGGTAGGGTGAGTGGGGTAGGGTGAGCGGGGTAGGGTGAGTGGGGTAGGGTGAGTGGGGTAGGGTGAGTGGGGTAGGGTGAGTGGGGTAGGGTGAGTGGGGTAGGGTGAGTGGGGCAGGGTGAGCGGGGCAGGGTGAGTGGGGCAGGGTGAGCGGGGTAGGGTGAGTGGCAGGGTGAGCGGGGTAGGGTGAGCGGGGTAGGGTGAGCGGGGCAGGGTGAGCGGGGCAGGGTGAGCGGGGTAGGGTGAGCGGGGCAGGGTGAGCGGGGTAGGGTGAGCGGGGTAGGGTGAGCGGGGCAGGGTGAGTGGGGCAGGGTGAGTGGGGTAGGGTGAGTGGGGTAGGGTGAGCGGGGTAGGGTGAGTGGTAAGGTGAGTGGGGTAGGGTGAGTGGGGTAGGGTGAGTGGGGTAGGGTGAGTGGGGCAGGGTGAGTGGGGCAGGGTGAGTGGGGCAGGGTGAGTGGGGTAGGGTGAGTGGGGCAGGGTGAGCGGGGCAGGGTGAGCGGGGTAGGGTGAGTGGGGTAGGGTGAGTGGGGTAGGGTGAGTGGGGCAGGGTGAGTGGGGTAGGGTGAGTGGGGCAGGGTGAGTGGGGTAGGGTGAGTGGGGCAGGGTGAGTGGGGTAGGGTGAGTGGCAGGGTGAGTGGGGTAGGGTGAGTGGGGTAGGGTGAGTGGGGTAGGGTGAGTGGGGCAGGGTGAGTGGGGTAGGGTGAGTGGGGCAGGGTGAGTGGGGTAGGGTGAGTGGCAGGGTGAGTGGGGTAGGGTGAGTGGGGTAGGGTGAGTGGGGTAGGGTGAGTGGGGTAGGGTGAGCGGCAGGGTGAGGGGCAGGGTGAGCGGCAGGGCGAGTGAGTGAGTGATCAAGCGAAGTGAGCGATCAAGCGAGCGAGTGAGTGAGTGATCAAGCGAGGTGAGCGATCAAGCGAGCGAGTGAGCGAGTGATCAAGCGAGTGAGTGAGCGAGTGAGTGATCAAGCGAGCGAGCGATCAATCGAGCGAGTGATCAAGCGAGCGAGTGAGTGAGTGATCAAGCGAGTGAGTGACTGAGTGAGTGAGTGATCAAGTGAGTGAGTGAGCTAGTGATCAAGTGAGTGAGTGAGTGATCGAGTGAGTGACTGAGTGAGCGACTGAGTGAGCGAGTGAGTGAGCGAGTGAGTGACTAAGTGAGTGAGTGAGCGAGCGAGCGAGGTGGCAACAGCGTTGTCACTCACGGCGAGGAGCGGTGCGAGTCGCTGGGCGTCTCTGGTCACGGGGTCCACGACGGCCATCACGTCAAAGTAGACCTCCTTCTCACGCGGACGCAGCTTCACCACGCTGCACACGCCACGCACACACGCCACGCACACACGCCATGCACACACGCCACGCACACACGCCACGCACACACGCCACTCACACACGCCACGCAAACACGCCACGCACACGCCACGCACACACGCCACGCACACACGCCACGCACACACGCCACGCACACGCCACGCACACGCGCCACGCACACGCCACGCACACGCGCCACGCACACACGCCACAGAGGAGACGTCATGGACACGTGACGGACACGTGACGGACACGTGACGGACACGTGACGGCACGTGACGGACAGGTCACGGACAGGCGACGGACAGGTCACGGACACGTGACGGACACGGACATGCCAAGGACACGCCACGGACACGCCACGGACACGTGACGGACACGGACATGCCACGGACATGCCACGGACACGTGACGGACACGGACATGCCACGGACACGTCACGGACACGGCACGAGGGGGGGGGAGGGGGGACACACACATCACAGACGAGGACCGTGGTGACCTCTGACCTGTGCCGGTCGTCAGCGAACTTGACCTCGGCACGAGCGTCGCCCTTGGGGGCCGCAGAGAGCAAAGCGTCGACCTTCATCACCAGGTCACTGGCCCTGGGGGGCAGGGGGGGGGGGGCAGGGGGGGGGGCAGGGGGGGGGGCAGGGGGGGGGCAGGGGGGGGTCAAGATGCAGCGAGTCAGCCTGGCACAGCAGTCAACCCACGGCACCTGCTGGGTCTGTCCCGTGACCTCCTCCTCCTGCACCTAGCCTGGCACAGCAGTCAACCCACGGCACCTGCTGGGTCTGACTCGTGACCTCCTCCTGCACCTAGCCTGGCACAGCAGTCAACCCACGGCACCTGCTGGGTCTGTCACGTGACCTCCTCCTGCACCTAGCCTGGCACAGCAGTCAACCCACGGCACCCGCTGGGTCTGTCACGTGACCTCCTCCTGCACCTAGCCTGGCACAGCAGTCAACCCACGGCACCCGCTGGGTCTGTCCCGTGACCTCCTCCTGCACCTAGCCTGGCACAGCAGTCAACCCACGGCACCTGCTGAGTCTGTCACGTGACCTCCTCCTGCACCTAGCCTGGCACAGCAGTCAACCCACGGCACCCGCTGGGTCTGTCACGTGACCTCCTCCTGCACCTAGCCTGGCACAGCAGTCAACCCACGGCACCCGCTGGGTCTGTCCCGTGACCTCCTCCTGCACCTAGCCTGGCACAGCAGTCAACCCACGGCACCTGCTGGGTCTGACTCGTGACCTCCTCCTGCACCTAGCCTGGCACAGCAGCCAACTCTGAGTGCGCAGTGACGTTGAAGTCGATGCTAAAACGTGGTGGGAAAAACCGGAGGACCCGGAGGGAAAAAAATCCACGGGGAGAGAGAGAGACGCAGACTCCAAATACACAGCAGCAGCAGCAGGCTTCGTTAGGATCGCGATCGAACCCACGACCTCCTGCGCACCAGGCGAGGTAGTCAACATCTCCTAGCCACCGTGATGATGATGACGAGAGAGAGACACGCAAACTCCAACACGACCTCCTGTAGACCAGGCGAGGTAGTCAACATCTCCTAGCCACTGTGATGATGATGACGAGAGAGACGCAGACTCCAAATATACAGCAGCAGCAGCAGGCATCGTCAGGGGTCGGGATCGAACCCACGACCTCCTGTATACCAGGCGAGGTAGTCAACATCTCCTAGCCACTGTGATGATGATGACGAGAGAGAGACACGCAAACTCCAACACGACCTCCTGTAGACCAGGCGACGTAGTCAACATCTCAAGACGCCCCCCGCTCTCCCCCCCCACCCCCCCCAACCCCCCTGCCCCCACCTGGCCCCCGTCTCCCCGCTGCGCTGCACCATGGCCAGGATGTTGTCGGCTGACGTGGCCCTCGTCACTTTCTCCAGCAGCTGGAAGTCCTCCTGGTTGAACGTCTCGTTGGTGGACAGGGGACCCACCACCTGGTGGGGAGGGGTGGGGGGTGGGGTGGGGGGGGTGGGGGGTGGGGGGTGGGGGGGAGGGGAAGGTGGGGAGGGGGGGGGATGAGGATCTGTATTTATAGTGGAGGAATTTGATGAGCTGTGAAGATATTTTCTTAAATCCCCCCTCTCGCTCATATACCCACCCACCAACCCTACCACCCACACACACACACATGCACACGCACACACACACACACACATGCACGCACACACACACATGCACGCACCCACCCACCCACTTGCCCACCCACGCACCCACCCGCCCACCCACGCACCAACCCGCCCACCCACGCACACACCCCCACCACCCACCAACCCACACACACCACACCACACACCCACCCACCCACCCACCCCCCCCCTCACCACCCCCCCTACCCACACCACACCACACCACCCCGCCCACCCACCCACACCACACCCACACCACCCCCACCCCGCCCACCCACCCGGCCGTTGCACACGACGGCACGCCCCGAGGCCTCCACCCTACCACCACCCACCCCACACCCACCCACCCCCCCACACCACACACCACCCCCCCTACCCACACCCCCCCACCCACACCACACCTCACCCACCCCCACACCCCCCTACCCACACCACCCACACACACCTCTCCCCCCCACACCACACACCACCGCCCCCTACCCCCACCCCCACCACCCCCCCCCACCCACCCTTCCCCCCACCACCCACCCTTCCCCCCACCACCCCCCCCACCACCACCACCACCACCCACCCCCACCACACACCACCCACCCACACCCACCCGGCCGTTGCACACGACGGCTCGCCCCGAGGCCTGCACCCCAAGCACGGAGCGGCAGTAGAGCGCCTGAGCCTCCAGCGCCAGCGTCGCTCTCTCGGCGTGCAGGGCGTCCAGCAAGAGCTGCTTCTCCATGCCCTGGGGGGGAGTGGGTGGGGGTGGGGGGGGTGGGGGTGGGGTGGGTGGTGGGGGGGGTGGTGGGGGGAAGGGTGGGTGGTGGGGGGAAGGGTGGGTGGTGGGGGGAAGGGTGGGTGGGTGGTGGGGGGAAGGGTGGGTGGGTGGTGGGGGGAAGGGTGGGTGGTGGGGGGAAGGGTGGGTGGTGGGGGTGGGGGGGTGGTGGGGGGAAGGGTGGGTGGTGGGGGGAAGGGTGGGTGGTGGGGGGGGTGGATGGGTGGTGGGGGGAAGGGTGGGTGGTGGGGGGGGTGGATGGGTGGTGGGGGGGGTGGATGGGTGGTGGGGGGAAGGGTGGGTGGTGGGGGGAAGGGTGGGTGGTGGGGGGGGGGGGGTGGGTGGTGGGGGGAGAAAACAACACAGCAAGTCAATGTCTCCTCTCCCCCGCCACCCCCCGCAGAGCCTCCGATGTTTTGTATTTTTTATGTTGTTGATGTTTTTGTCGCCGGCACAGACACAGACACACAGAGACACACATAGACGCACACACACGGACACACACGCACACACACGGACACACACGCACACACACGCACACACACGGACACACACGCACACACACGGACACACGCGGACACACACAGACACACGGACACACACGCACACACACGGACACACGCGGACACACACAGACACACACACACACGCGGACACACACAGACACACACACACGTGGACACACACACGTGGACACACACACACGTGGACACACACACGTGGACACACACGAAGACACACAGACGGACACACACGGACACGCAAACAACAACAACCGCCATTCGCCACTAAGTGGCGGTGACGTCACCACGACGCTTGTGCCAGGCCATGTGCACCTTGAGGCTGCCACGTGAAGTGTCGAACGCCCGCTGGCAGGAGGTCACGGGGCAGACCCAGCAGGTGCCACGGGTCGACCGACCGAGATGACCGAGATGACTGGCTGATGCACCACCTGTGCCCCCTACTGTGCCAACTTGCTGTGCTTTAGCCACCCGGCGCTCCGCTCGTTGTTGTGAGCGTCGCTCCTCCGCCCTCCGTTGTTGTTGGAGGGCGACTGCCTCCAACTGCCCAGTAGCAGCGTCCTTCACGAGCCTCCTCCGCCAAAACAACCTCCTACCTCCTCGTGGTGCCGGACGGGCAACACTGTCGTGGACATTGCTGTGGGGGGAGGGCCAATGCCCATTGGCCCTCTCCCCTCATGGCGTCTGTGACCACCACAGCGGCTAAACGGAGGCTCTGGACGGGTGCGAGGGGCTGGTAACCCCTCCACCTTCAATTAATTACCACTAAACTACGAATTAAACAAAAACCTGTAACTAATAAGCTTGTGCCGGAGGCCCCGGGGGGTCAGGCTTTCATGACGTCTCCTGGCCAAACCCCAATTGGCGGAGCCAGGAGATTGAATCTTCACCCTCGGGGCTCCTCCAGAAACAACGAAAAACCATTGCGGATGGCCACGTGGAATGTTCGGACACACACACACACTCACACACATGTACACACACTCACACACACTCACTCACTCACACACACACGTGACACACACTCACACACTCACTCACACACACAGCACACACACACGTGACACACACTCACTTACTCACACACACACACTCACTCACTCACACACTCACTCACACACACGTACACACGTACACACACTCACTCACAGCACACACACAGCACACACTCACACTCACTCACTCACACACACTCACACACACAGCACACTCACACACTCACTCACACACTCACACACTCACTCACACTCACTCACACACACGTACACACGTACACACACTCACTCACTCACAGCACACACACAGCACACACTCACACTCACTCACTCACTCACACACTCAACAACAACAACAACAACCGCCATTCGCCACTAAGTGGCGGTGACGTCACCACGACACACTCACACACACTCACACACACAGCACACTCACACACTCACTCACACACTCACACACTCACTCACACTCACACATACACTCACTCACACACACACGTGACACACACGTGACACGTACGTGTATGAGCAGGTTGTTGAGTGCTGCTTCCCCGCCCTGCTGCAGCTGGAGCCAGGCCTCCGGCCGCAGCGTCTTTGCCACGAAGTTCTTGGCGTGTGTGCCGCTCTGAGTCTCCAGGGCGGCCCACACCGC
>NW_027621678.1:0-29579 GCF_964198595.1 Lampetra fluviatilis | reverse complement strand
GAGTGGTGGGTGTAGTGGTGAGCGCTACGCCGCGCTACGATTCACGGCCAACACCGGTGACGATTATCTGAACCGGTCCTGGGCCTCCCCTAGGTCGACTCAGCCTCAAACGAGTACCTGGTGCGGTGTGTAAACATCGCCACTGGGGAGACAAAGGCGGCCGGGCGTGGTGCTGGCCACCCACCCCGTCGTGTGCCACAGTGCCGGTAGCCTTCATAGGTGCTCGCTAACAGCACTTGCCCCTACAGTCTGTTCAGGCTACACGGGGGACCTTTGTCTTGTGTGTGCGTGTGCGTGTGTGTGTATGTGTGAGTGTGTACGTGTGAGTGTGTACGTGTGAGTGTGTGTAAATGTGTGTGTGTAAATGTGTGTGTATGTGTGAGTGTGTGAGTGAGTGAGTGTATGTGTAAGTGAGTGAGTGTATGTGTGTAAGTGTGTGTATGTGTGAATGTGTGAGTGTGTGAGTGAGTGTGTGTATGTGTAAGTGAGTGTGTGTATGTGTGTGTATGTGTGTGTGTAAGTGAGTGTGTGTATGTGTAAGTAAGTGAGTGTGTGTATGTGTGTGTGTAAGTGAGTGTGTGTATGTGTGTGTGTAAGTGAGTGTGTGTATGTGTGTGTATGTGTGTGTGTAAGTGAGTGTGTATATGTGTAAGTGAGTGAGTGTGTGTGTAAGTGTGTGTATGTGTGTATGTGTGAATGTGTGAGTGTGTGAGTGAGTGTGTGTATGTGTAAGTGAGTGTGTGTATGTGTGTGTATGTGTGTGTGTAAGTGAGTGTGTGTATGTGTAAGTAAGTGAGTGTGTGTATGTGTGTGTGTAAGTGAGTGTGTGTATGTGTGTGTGTAAGTGAGTGTGTGTATGTGTAAGTAAGTGAGTGTGTGTATGTGTGTGTATGTGTGTGTGTAAGTAAGTGAGTGTGTGTATGTGTGTGTATGTGTGTGTGTAAGTAAGTGAGTGTGTGTATGTGTGAGTGTGTGTATGTGTAAGTAAGTGAGTGTGTGTATGTGTGAGTGTGTGTATGTGTGAGTGTGTGTATGTGTAAGTAAGTGAGTGTGTGTATGTGTGAGTGTGTGTATGTGTGAGTGTGTGTATGTGTAAGTAAGTGAGTGTGTGTATGTGTGAGTGTGTGTATGTGTAAGTAAGTGAGTGTGTGTATGTGTGAGTGTGTGTATGTGTAAGTAAGTGAGTGTGTGTATGTGTGAGTGTGTGTATGTGTATATGTGAACGTGTGAGTGAGTGTGTGTATGTGTGAGTGTGTGTAAGTGTGTGTATGTGTGAATGTGTGTATGTATGTATGTGTGAGTGTGTGTATGTGTTTGAGTGTGTGTATGCTAGTGTGTAAGTGTGTGTATTTGAGTGTGTGTATGTATGTATGTGTGAGTGTGTGTATGTGTTTGAGTGTGTGTATGCTAGTGTGTAAGTGTGTGTATGTGAGTGTGTGTATGTATGTATGTGTGAGTGTGTGTGTATGTGTATGTGAGTGAGTGTGTGTATGCGAGTGTGTAAGTGTGTGTATGTGTGAATGTGTGAATGTGTGAGTGAGTGTATGTGTGTAAGTGTGTGTATGTGTGAATGTGTGAGTGAGTGTATGTGTGTATGTGTGTGTATGTATATGTGTAAGTGAGTGTGTGAGTGTGTGGAGTGTGTGTGTAAGTGTGTGTATGTGTGTATGTGTGAATGTGTGAGTGAGTGTGTGAGTGAGTGTGTGTGTAAGTGTAAGTGAGTGAGTGTATGTGTAAGTGTGTATGTGTGTATGTGTGTGTATGTATATGTGTAAGTGAGTGTGTGAGTGTGTGTGTATGTGAGTGAGTGTGTGTGTAAGTGAGTGTGTAAGTGTGTGTATGTGTGTATGTGTGAATGTGTGAGTGAGTGTGTGAGTGAGTGTGTGTGTAAGTGTAAGTGAGTGAGTGTATGTGTAAGTGTGTATGTGTGTATGTGTGTGTATGTATATGTGTAAGTGAGTGTGTGAGTGTGTGTGTATGTGAGTGAGTGTGTGTGTAAGTGAGTGTGTAAGTGTGTGTATGTGTGAATGTGTGAATGTGTGAGTGAGTGTGTGAGTGAGTGTAAGTGAGTGAGTGTATGTGTAAGTGTGTATGTGTGTGTGTGTAAGTGTGTGTATGTGTGTGTATGTGTGAATGTGTCAGTGAGTGTGTGAGTGTGTGTGTATGTGAGTGAGTGTGTGTGTAAGTGTGTATGTGTGAGTGTGTGTATGTGTAAGTGAGTGTGTGTATGTGTAAGTGTGTATGTGTGTGTGATGTACTCTCTGTGTAGGATCTCTTCCCACTGAAATTCCCACATAGCTTCGTCGCCCGGCCCACCACCACCACCTCACCACCTCCTCACCACCACCTCCTCACCACCACCACCACCACCACCTCACCACCACCTCACCACCACCACCACCTCACCACCTCCTCACCACCACCTCCTCACCACCACCACCACCACCACCTCCTCACCACCACCACCTCACCACCACCTCCTCACCACCACCTCACCACCACCACCTCACCACCTCCTCACCACCACCTCTTCCTCACCACCACCACCTCACCACCACCACCTCACCACTATCTCAACCACCTCCTCACCACCACCACCACCACCACCTCACCACCTCCTCGCCACCACCACCACCACCACCACCTCACCACCACCACCTCACCACCATCTCAACCACCTCACCACCACCACCACCTCCTCACCACCTCCTCACCTCCGCCGCCTGCTCTACAATGCACTCGGACCTGTCTCCTCACCTCCACACGGACACCTGCAACGCCATCATAGCGCAGCTCAAGGCCTGCCATCAGCAGGTGACACGCAACATCCATCTGGCTTGTCTCTCTCTACACTACACTATACACTACTATACACTACACTATACACTACACTATACACTACTACTATACACTATACACTACACTATACACTACTATACACTACACTATACACTACTACTATACACTATACACTACACTATACACTATACACTACACTATACACTACACTACACACTACACTATACACTACTACTATACACTATACACTACACTATACACTACACTATACACTAGACTATACACTACTATACACTACACTATACACTACTATACACTATACACTACACTATACACTACTACTATACACTATACACTACACTATACACTACACTATACACTACTACTATACACTATACACTACACTATACACTACACTTCTATACACTATACACTACTATACACTACACTATACACTACACTATACACTACACTACACACTACACTATACACTACACTATACACTACACTATACACTACACTATACACTACACTATACACTACACACTACACTACACACTACACTATACACTACACTATACACTACTATACACTACACACTACACTATACACTACACTATACACTACACTTCTATACACTATACACTACTATACACTATACACTACACTATACACTACACTACTATACACTACACTATACACTACTATACACTATACACTACACACTACACTATACACTACACTATACACTACACTACACACTACACACTACATTATACACTACACTATACACTACTATACACTACACTATACACTACACTATACACTACACTACTATACACTACTATACACTACACTATACACTACACTACACACTACATTATACACTACACTATACACTACTATACACTACACTATACACTACACTACTATACACTACACTACACACTACAATACTATACACTACTATACACGACTATACACTACACTACTATACACTACTATACACTACACTATATACTACACTATACACTACACTACACACTACACTACTATACACTACACTATACACTACTACACACTACACTACACACTATACACTACACTACTATACACTACACTACTATACACTACACTATATACTACACTATACACTACACTATACACTACACTATACACTACACTATACACTACTACACACTACACTACACACTATACACTACACTACTATACACTACACTACTACACACTACACAATACACTACTATACACTATACACTACACTATACACTACACTACTATACTATGGTATTGGTGGGTGGTGTGGGTGGGGTGGGTGTGGTGTGTGTGGGGTGGTGTGGGTGGTGTGTGGTGTGTGTGGTGTGTGTGGTGTGTGTGGGGTGGTGTGGGTGGTGTGTGTGGTGTGTGTGTGGTGTGTGTGGTGTGTGTGTGTGTGGTGTGTGTGGTGTGTGCGGTGTGTGTGGTGTGTGTGGTGTGTGTGGTGTGTGTGGTGTGTGTGGGGTGGTGTGGGTGGTGTGTGGTGTGTGTGTGGTGTGTGTGGTGTGTGTGGTGTTTGTGTGGTGTGTGTGGTGTGTGTGGTGTGTGTGTGTGTGGTGTGTGTGGTGTGTGTGGTGTGTGTGGTGTGTGTGTGGTGTGTGTGGTGTGTGTGGTGTGTGTGGTGTGTGTGTGTGTGGTGTGTGTGTGTGGTGTGTGTGTGGTGTGTGTGTGGTGTGTGTGTGTGGTGTGTGTGTGGTGTGTGTGTGTGTGTGTGTGGTGTGTGTGTGTGGTGTGTGTGTGGTGTGTGTGTGTGTGGTGTGTGTGTGGTGTGTGTGGTGTGTGTGTGGTGTGTGTGGTGTGTGTGTGGTGTGTGTGTGTGGTGTGTGTGGTGTGTGTGTGTGTGGTGTGTGTGGTGTGTGTGTGGTGTGTGTGTGTGTGGTGTGTGTGGTGTGGTGTGTGTGTGGTGTGTGTGGTGTGTGTGTGTGGTGTGTGTGTGTGTGGTGTGTGTGTGGTGTGTGTGGTGTGTGTGTGGTGTGTGTGTGGTGTGTGTGTGTGTGGTGTGTGTGTGGTGTGTGTGGTGTGTGTGTGGTGTGTGTGGTGTGTGTGTGGTGTGTGTGTGTGGTGTGTGTGTGTGTGGTGTGTGTGGTGTGTGTGTGTGGTGTGTGTGGTGTGTGTGTGTGTGGTGTGTGTGTGTGTGGTGTGTGTGGGGTGGGACTGACCTTGTGCCCTGCGTCTCTTTGCCCAGTACCCGTGGCTCAAGTTCACTGGCCAGTGCAACGCCATCGACCGGGAGATGCGCGTCTGCCTCAAGGGGGAGGTGAGGACGCTCGGCCGCACGCTCGCTCACTCGCTCACTCACTCGCCCACTCGCTCGCTCACTCGCTCACTCGCTCGCTCACTCACCCACTCGTTTACCCGCTCGCTCGCCAACTCGCTCACCCACTCGCTCACTCATCCACTCGCTCACTCATCCACTCGCTCGCTCGCTCATCCACCCACTCGCTCGCTCATCCACCCACTCGCTCGCTCGCTCACTCATTCCCCCACTCGTTCACCCACTCACTCGCTCACTCATTCACCCACTCGCTCACTCATCCACCCACTCGCTCGCTCGCTCACTCACCCACTCGTTCACTCACTCGTTCGCTCACTCATTCACCCACTCGCTCACTCACCCACCCACTCACTCGCTCACTCATTCACCCACTCGCTCACTCATCCACCCACTCGCTCGCTCGCTCACTCAGCCACTCGTTCACCCACTCGTTCGCTCACTCATTCACCCACTCGCTCGCTCATCCACCCACTCGCTCGCTCATCCACCCACTCGCTCACTCGCTCACTCATTCCCCCACTCGTTCACCCACCCACTCACTCGCTCACTCATTCACCCACTCGCTCACTCATCCACCCACTCGCTCGCTCGCTCACTCAGCCACTCGTTCACCCACTCGTTCGCTCACTCATTCACCCACTCGCTCACTCATTCACCCACTCGCTCGCTCATCCACCCACTCGCTCGCTCGCTCACTCATTCCCCCACTCGTTCACCCACCCACTCACTCGCTCACTCATTCACCCACTCGCTCACTCATTCACCCACTCGCTCGCTCATCCACCCACTCGCTCGCTCATCCACCCACTCGCTCACTCGCTCACTCATTCCCCCACTCGTTCACCCACCCACTCACTCGCTCACTCATTTACCCACTTGCTCACTCATCCACCCACTCGCTCGCTCGCTCACTCAGCCACTCGTTCACCCACTCGCTCACTCATCCACCCACTCGCTCGCTCGCTCACTCAGCCACTCGTTCACCCACTCGCTCACTCATCCACCCACTCGCTCGCTCGCTCACTCAGCCACTCATTTACCCACTTGCTCACTCATCCACCCACTCGCTCACTCACTCGCCCACTCGCTCGCTCACTCGCTCACTCGCTCGCTCACTCACCCACTCGTTTACCCGCTCGCTCGCCAACTCGCTCACCCACTCGCTCACTCATCCACTCGCTCACTCATCCACTCGCTCGCTCGCTCATCCACCCACTCGCTCGCTCATCCACCCACTCGCTCGCTCATCCACCCACTCGCTCGCTCGCTCACTCATTCCCCCACTCGTTCACCCACTCACTCGCTCACTCATTCACCCACTCGCTCACTCATCCACCCACTCGCTCGCTCGCTCACTCACCCACTCGTTCACTCACTCGTTCGCTCACTCATTCACCCACTCGCTCACTCACCCACCCACTCACTCGCTCACTCATTCACCCACTCGCTCACTCATCCACCCACTCGCTCGCTCGCTCACTCAGCCACTCGTTCACCCACTCGTTCGCTCACTCATTCACCCACTCGCTCGCTCATCCACCCACTCGCTCGCTCATCCACCCACTCGCTCACTCGCTCACTCATTCCCCCACTCGTTCACCCACCCACTCACTCGCTCACTCATTCACCCACTCGCTCACTCATCCACCCACTCGCTCGCTCGCTCACTCAGCCACTCGTTCACCCACTCGTTCGCTCACTCATTCACCCACTCGCTCACTCATTCACCCACTCGCTCGCTCATCCACCCACTCGCTCGCTCATCCACCCACTCGCTCGCTCGCTCACTCATTCCCCCACTCGTTCACCCACCCACTCACTCGCTCACTCATTCACCCACTCGCTCACTCATCCACCCACTCGCTCGCTCATCCACCCACTCGCTCGCTCATCCACCCACTCGCTCGCTCGCTCACTCATTCCCCCACTCGTTCACCCACCCACTCACTCGCTCACTCATTCACCCACTCGCTCACTCATTCACCCACTCGCTCGCTCATCCACCCACTCGCTCGCTCGCTCACTCATTCCCCCACTCGTTCACCCACCCACTCACTTGCTCACTCATCCACCCACTCGCTCGCTCGCTCACTCAGCCACTCGTTCATCCACTCGCTCACTCATTCACCCACTCGCTCACTCATTCACCCACTCGCTCGCTCATCCACCCACTCGCTCACTCGCTCACTCAGCCACTCGTTCACCCACTCGCTCGCTCATCCACCCACTCGCTCACTCATTCACCCACTCGCTCGCTCGCTCACTCATTCCCCAACTCATCTTCTTGGTTCTTTCGGTAAAGTCACGTAGATGGGAAGTTCGCCCACTCGCTCGCTCGCCAACTCTCCCGCTCGCTCGCTCACTCTCCCGCTCGCTCGCTCACTCATCCACCCATTCGCTCGCTCACCCACTTGTGGTGTGGTGTGTGTATGTGTAATGTGTGGTGTGTGTGTAATGTGTAGTGTGTATGTGTAGTGTGTAATGTGTGGTGTGTGTAATGTGTGGTGTGGTGTGTGGTGTGTGTGTAATGTGTGTAGTGTGTAATGTGTGTAATGTGTGTAGTGTAGTGTGTGTGTAATGTGTAATGTGTGTAATGTGTGGTGTGTGGTGTGTGTGTAATGTGTGTAATGTGTGTATGTGTAGTGTGTAATGTGTGGTGTGTGTGGTGTGTAATGTAATGTGTGTAGTGTAATGTGTGTGGTGTGTGTAATGTATGTGTAATGTGTGTAATGTGTAGTGTGTGTGTGGTGTGTGTGTAATGTGTGTAATGTGTGTAATGTGTGTAATGTGTGTAATGTGTGGTGTGTGTGTAATGTGTGTGGTGTGTAGTGTGGTGTGTGTGTAATGTGTAATGTGTGGTGTGTGGTGTGGTGTGTAGTGTGTGGTGTGTGGTGTGGTGTGTGTGGTGTGTAGTGTGTGGTGTGGTGTGTGTGGTGTGTGTGTAATGTGTAATGTGTGGTGTGTGGTGTGTGGCGTGATCCCCAGTACGAAGCGAACCGCTGGAAGAACCGTCAGCACGCCCAGGAGCGGCAGCGCCGGCAGGCGTCCAGACCGTGATGGTGTCCGCCATCCCTGTGGGTCTGTCTGAGTAGAAGCCTCGGTCCCTCTCATCTCACTCTCTCTCTCATCTCTCACATCTCTCACATCTCCCCCTCTCTCCTCTCCACCCCTCTCTCCTCTCCACCCCTCTCTCCTCTCCACCCCTCTCTCCTCTCCACCCCTCTCTCACATCTCCCCCTCTCTCCTCTCCACCCCTCTCTCCTCTCCACCCCTCTCTCCTCTCCACCCCTCTCCTGTCTCCCCTCTCTCTCGCGCGACGACGGACGTACGGATGGAAGCGAATAAAATCCGTTGCACCCGAACGAGCCCCCGGAGAAGCCGCTCAGCTGACGTCCGTCGGTGCGGCTCGCCCCCCTGCCCCCGCGCACACACGTGGTGATGCACACACGTGGTGACGCACACACACACGTGGTGACGCACACGCGGTGACACACGCGGTGACACACACACACACGCAGTGACACACTCGGTGACACACACGCGGTGACACACGCGGTGACACACACACACACACGCAGTGACACACGCGGTGACATACACACACACACACGCAGTGACGCACTCGGTGACACACACGCGGTGACACACGCGGTGACACACACGCAGTGACACACACACGCGGTGACGCACACACGCACACGGTGACGCACACACACACACGGTGACACACACACACACGTGCGCCGTGACCCACAACCCCTCCGCTCCGCTACGTCCTCGGTCGACACCCCTTGCCGGGCTGGGCGGCAAACCTCCGCTCAGTCGCCGTTCTTCTCGCCGGGCTAAACAGTCATGAGCGCCGGCACCACCGCCGTCTCCGTCAGCGGCGGCAGCAGCGCCCGCCGCCGCCGCCGCTCCATCTCGTTGGACGTGAAGCTGGAGGTGCTCCGTCGCTACGAGCGTGGCGAGCGCGCCGCCGACATCCGCCGGGCCCTTGGCCTCACCGGCTCCACGCTGAGCACCATCCGCGCCAACGGCGAGCGCATCCGCGCCAGCTGCCGCAGCGTGGACCCCTCGAGCGCCGCACGCACGAGCCGCACGCGCGCCGCCGCCATGGAGACGATGGAGCGCCTGCTGCGGGCGTGGATCGACGGCGAGCGCCGCCGAGGGGTGGGCCTCAGCCTGCTGGCCGTCCAGGACAAGGCGCGGGGGCTGTACGCGGAGGTGCGGGGCCCGGAGGGGGGCGACGGTGGCGGCAAGGCCTTCGCCGCGAGCCACGGGTGGTTCGAACGCTTCAAGCGACGCAGCAGCCTCGGCAGCATCGGGGCGGCGGCCGCCGACGACGCCGGCGCCGACGCCGGCCCGCCGCAAGACGCGGCGGCCTCCGCCGAACGCTTTGCCCGGCTCTTCGCCGAGACGGTGGAGGCGGGCGGCTACTCGCCCAAGCAGGTGCTCAACGTGGACGAGACCAGCCTGCTGTGGAGGCGGGCGGGGGCGGGGGCGGGGGCTGCCCGCGGGGCGTCCCGCGGGTCGGCCGCCCCTCCCCCCAGGGACCGCTGCACCCTGCTCCTGGGCGGCAACGCGGCGGGCGACCTGAAGCTGCGGCCGCTGGTGGTCTACCACTCGGAGACGCCGCGGGCCCTCCGGGGCCGCCCCAAGGGCGAGCTGCCCGTGGTGTGGCGCTCGGACGCCCGGGGCTGGATCACGGGGGCAATCTTCCTCGAGTGGTTCGCGGGGCCGCTGCACGACGAGCTGCGGGACTACTGCGCCCGCCAGGGCCTCCCGTTCCGCGCCCTGCTGGTGGTGGACGGCGCAGCCGCGCACCCGGCGGGCGTCGCGGCCCTATCGGAGGACGTGCGCGTCGTCTTCCTGCCGCCCGACGCCGCCTCGCTCGTGCAGCCCATGCGCCGGGGGGCCATCGCCGCCTTCAAGGAGCGCTACCTGCGGCGGGACGCCCCCGCCGTCTCCGCCGGAGGAGGGGGGGCGGCCGCCGCTAGAGGGGCGGCAGTTGGAGGAGGGACAGCTGCTGCTGGAGTGGGGGCAGTCACCCGAGAAGGAGCAGTTGCCGGAGGAGGGGAACTCGCCGGAGGGGGGGCGGCCGTCTCTGCCGCTAGAAGGGGGGCGGCCGCCGCTAGAGGGGCGGCAGTTGGAGGAGGGACAGCTGCCGCTGGAGTGGGGGCAGTCACCCGAGAAGGAGCAGTCGCCGGATTGGGGGCAGTTGCCGGATTGGGAGCAGTTACCGGATTGGGGGCAGTTGCCGGATTGGGGGCAGTCACCGGAGGAGGGGCACTCGCCAGAAGGGGGGCGGCCGTCGGATTGAGGGCGTCAGTTGGAAGAGGGGCGGCCACCGCAGGAGACGAGGGGGAGGGCTGCCCTCCCGCGGTGGCGTCCACGGCTACCGCCACCGCCACCGCCGACGATGAGGAGGAGCCGGTGCCGGAGCCGGTGCCAGAGCCGGAGCCGGAGCCGGTGGAGCCGGAGCCGGCGTGGCGAAGCTTCAGCGTCGGCGATGCCGTCGACGCCATCGCCGAGGCGTGGGCCGGCGTGCCGCCCGCGTGCATGAACGCCGCCTGGCGCGCGCTGTGGCCGGCGTGCGTCCGCGACGCGCCCGCCCCGGACAACGACGACGACGACGATGAGGACGACGAGGAGGAGGACGAGGAGGAGGAGGTGGAGGAGGAGGTGGAGGAGGAGGTGGAGGAGGAGGCGTTGATGCAGCTGGACGAACGACCGCCGGCGGCGGAGGAGGGCGGCGGGGAGCGGGAGGCCGCGCCGAGCGCCCGCCGGCTGGCTCAGGCCTTGGCCCACGTGCGCCGGGCGGCGGCCATCTTCGGCGAGGGCGACGCCGACCGTCGGCGCAGCGCCCGCGTGGCGAGGCTCCTCAACGGCGCCGTCGGCTGCTACCGCGACATCTATGGCCGCAGGATGAGGCGGGCCAAGCGGCTCTGGGTGGAGGCCGCCGGGGGGCGGACGGGCGGCGGGAAGGCCGAGGCTTCTTCGGTCTCCGCCGAGGGGCGGGCGGGCGCCCCCCCCCCCGCCGCCTCCACCGTCGTCGTAGTAGTCAGCTGACGCCGTTTCTTGATGAATCCGTTTCTTGATGAATCTTTGACACCGTTTTTTGATTAATCCGTTTCTTGATGAATCTTCGACGCCGTTTCTTGATGAATCCGTTTCTTGATGAGTCTTTGACGCCGTTTCTTGATTAATCCGTTTCTTGATGAATCTTCGACGCCGTTTCTTGATGAATCCGTTTCTTGATGAGTCTTTGACGCCGTTTCTTGATTAATCCGTTTCTTGATGAATCTTCGACGCCGTTTCTTGATGAATCCGTTTCTTGATGAGTCTTTGACGCCGTTTCTTGATTAATCCGTTTCTTGATGAATCTTCGACGCCGTTTCTTGATGAATCCGTTTCTTGATGAGTCTTTGACGCCGTTTCTTGATGAATCCGTTTCTTGATGAATCTTCGTTTCTTGATGAATCTTTGACGCCGTTTCTTGATGAATCCGTTTCTTGATGAATCTTTGACGCCGTTTCTTGATGAATCTTCGTTTCTTGATGAATCTTTGACGCCGTTTCTTGATGAATCCGTTTCTTGATAAATCTCCGACACCGTTTCTTGATGAATCTTCGTTTCTTGATGAATCTTTGACGCCGTTTCTTGATGAATCCGTTTCCTGATGAGTCTTTGATGCCGTTTCTTGATGAATCTTCGTTTCTTGATGAATCTTTGACGCCGTTTCTTGATTAATCCGTTTCTTGATTAATCTTTGATGCCGTTTCTTGATGAATCTTCGTTTCTTGATGAATCTTTGACGCCGTTTCTTGATGAATCCGTTTCTTGATGAGTCTTTGATGCCGTTTCTTGATGAATCTTCGTTTCTTGATGAATCTTCGACGCCGTTTCTTGATGAATCCGTTTCTTGATTAATCTTTGACGCCGTTTCTTGATGAATCTTCGACGCGGTTTCTTGATGAATCCGTTTCTTGATTAATCTTTGATGCCGTTTCTTGATGAATCTTCGACGCCGTTTCTTGACGAGTCTTTGACGCCGTTTCTTGATGAATCTTTGACGCGCGCACCCCAGAAGCTCCCAGCCCCTGGTGTCTCCCAGCCCCTGGTGTCTCCCAGCCCCTGGTATCTCCCAGCCCCTGGTATCTCCCAGCCCCCGGTTCCTTGCCAGTAACCACCACAACCACCACCACTGTCTGCATGAATAAATTTACGTAATAAAAAAAATCTCCCAAACTCATTTTTATTTGACCAGGCAATGCCTACTGAGCTGTATACACACACACACCTCGCTTTGGGAGCAGCGATTTGGGCGATCGCAAGTGAACTTCCTCTTCTGGTCTGCAGGAGGTCGTGGGTTCGATCCCGACCCTGACGACGCCTGGAGTCTGTGTCTCTCTCTCTCATCATCATCACGGTGGCTAGGAGATGTTGACTACCTCGCCTGGTACGCAGGAGGTCGTGGGTTCGACCCCGACCCTGACGACGCTTGCTGCTGTAGATTTGGAGTCTGTGTCTCTCTCATCATCACGGTGGCTAGGAGATGTTAACTACCTCGCCTGGTATGAAGGAGGTCGTGGGTTCGATTCCGACCCTGACGACGCCTGCTGCTGTATATTTGGAGTCTGTGTCTCTCTCTCTCATCATCATCACGGTGGCTAGGAGATGTTAACTACCTCGCCTGGTACGCAGGAGGTCGTGGGTTCGATTCCGACCCTGACGACGCCTGCTGCTGTATATTTGGAGTCTGCGTCTCATCGTCACAGTGGCTAGATGTTGACTACCTCGCCTGGTACACAGGAGGTCGTGGGTTCGATCCCGACCCTGACGATGCCTGCTGCTGTAGATTTGGAGTCTGTGTCTCTCTCTCATCATCATCACGGTAGCTAGGAGATGTAGACTACCTCTCCTGGTCTGCAGGAGGTCGTGGGTTCGATCCCGACCCTGACGACGCCTGCTGCTGTAGATTTGAGTTTGCGATCGGAAGGGCGTTCGTAAGGTGTGGGTGGTGAAAAACTCCTCGGGGGTTTAGTCCCCTGTTCTGCAATGCGACAAACGAACCAAGAAGATGGAACAATTGTTACGTTCACTAAATCAAGTTATAATAAAACAATTCCAATCAGTAAATGGGACTTTTCAAAATCGAAAAAAAAATCGCAGCCTTTGCGATTTTGCTTATCGAATCGTTTCAAATTGCAATTAATCGATTTTAAATCGATTCACCTTGAAGCCCTACCCCCCTACGGCACCCACACACACACACAGCATTGGGCAGGACGCATTTTGAAAGGTTAAAGTAAATAAATGTATTTGGTACTCAAAAAAAAATAAAAACCCTCTCCTGACAACATGATACTTCCCAGGAAGTCGTCGCGTTTGCCAGGAGATGGCTTTTCTTGCAGCTCTCGCACAGAAGAGAGTGACTTCATGAATCACACGCGCGGAGAACACTGTGATAACGAAAACTTATTGATAATGTTACAAGCATCATCTTCGAAACCAATTGCCCTACAGCCTCGCCCCGATGGCCCAGTCAAACTCGCAGTGTCGCATCGGAGAACGCTAGAAGGCGAACTTTAATAAGTATAACCAGTAAAAACAAAGTTTTTCACTATAAATCCTTTATATGCGTGGCGGATAGAGTCCTCTCGTCCTCTGGCTTGAGATGGCTACCACCTATGGGTCAGATGATTACATTGCACCATTAAGCAATTGGTAATTACATATAATATTTTTGTCCTAAAAAGTGTAAAATTTTGGAGAAAAAAAATGTCACGAACATTAATTGTCACGCACAACGAGTCTGTGTGGAAAATGTCAGCTCGATTGGATCACGGGAAGTGGGTTAAAAAACGACCGAAAGATTTTGCACGGTCCTAAGCAAGCGAACTTAATATAAAGGATTTAAAAATAATATTATGTTTCTATCTAAGTTACTTTACCTAAAGATTTCGATTTAAAGCTTTCGTGACTGCAGCAGGGATTCATCTTCTTGGTTCTTTCGGTAAAGTCATCACACGTAGAAGGGAAATAATAAAATAATAGAAATAAAACAATTAAGTAATTCTCACGACCTGTTCTCCACCTGAGGACGGCTGCTTGCGTTGTGGCCGAAACGTCGTGAGAATTATTTTATTGTTATTATTTTTTTATTTCCATTCTACGTGACTTTACCTAAAGACCCAAATAGTATGAATAGAAACATAACATGATTTTGTAATGCTATTTTTCGAACCGTGACTTTACCGATAAGAAAATAAGTCCCATTACTTATTAAAGAATGTTAATTCCTGCAGTTACGAAAGCTTTAGGTCAAGACATCACTTCCTAGAGCTCGGGTTATGCCTCGGTATGGCAAAAGGTAAACACATTCCTGCGGAGGGAGCTGGTAGGAACGTCGGGATGCTCGGTCAATGGCCTGCAGGGTCAACGGCGTGGTGGTGTATTCCGCAAATATGCCCGACTGTGAGGGCGGGCACAAGCCGGCGTGACTAGGTGAAACGTTGAGTTTTATAAGGGCACCACGGGGTGACCAGCCCCTCCCCACCCATCGCCACCCTTCCCACCCAGCCCCACCCTCTCCACCCAGCCCCTCCCCACCCAGCCCCACCCCTGCCACCCAGCCCCTCCCCACCCAGCCCCTCGCCACCCTCCCCACCCAGCCCCTCCCTCTCCACCCAGTCCCTCCCCACCCAGCCCCACCCCTGCCACCCAGCCCCTCCCCACCCTCCCCACCCAGCCCCTCCCCACCCAGCCCCTCCCCACCCAGCTCCTCCGCACCCAGCCCCTCCCCACCCAGCCCCTCGCCACCCTCCCCACCCAGCCCCTCCCCCCTCCCATTTTTGGATGCACGACGGACGGACACAATAATCCCGTGTGGGCTGGTGGAACCAGGTGGTTTCTACCAATATAAAGCAACGAGCTCACCTTTACCCAGAGGTCGCAAACGGGTTTTGATTCCATACCCGTACCCGGCCGCACCAGGGTCGCAAACGGGTACCCGTACCCGGCCGTACCCTACCCGTACCCGGCCGGGTATCGGGTAGGGTACGGGTATCGGGTACCCGATTGCGACCTCTGGGATGAAGCCATGTTGCAGGCGCGGGTGGGTTGATTCTAGGAACTTGAATTGTGAGAAGAGACAAGACGTTGGGAAATGAGTGACAAACGGTGACTCACCATGTGACTCACGGCCTACCCGTACCCGGCCGCACCAGGGTCCCAAACGGGCACCCGTACCCGGCCGGGTACGGGTAGCCGGGTATCGGGTAGGGTACGGGTATCGGGTACCCGGTTGCGACCTCTGCCTTTACCCTACCCTTTACCCTACCCTTTACCCTACCCCTTGGAGCATGTCGGCACCTTTACCTTGACCCTTTTACCCGGTAAAAAGGGGTAAGTAAATTACCTTACCTTGCCGAGGCCTAGATTGGGAGCAACAGCTGCATCATGGGACGCGTTTTTGTGGTGGTTCTTAAAAGTTACATTTCGATTTAAAGCTTCTTTCGTGACTGCAGGGATTCATCTTCTTGGTTCTTTCGGTAAAGTCAACACGTAGAAGGGAAATAATAAAATAATAAAAATGAAACATAATAAAATACAATTCTCACAAAGGGAAATAATAAAATAATAAAAATGAAACATAATAAAATACAATTCTCACAAAGGGAAATAATAAAATAATAAAAATGAAACATAATAAAATACAATTCTCACAAAGGGAAATAATAAAATAATAAAAATGAAACATAATAAAATACAATTCTCACGACGTTTCGGCCACAACGCAAGCAGCCGTCCTCAGGTGAAGAACAGGTCTGTCGGGGAGACAGCGTCTGAATGTTTTCATGAATGTTTTCAGACGCTGCCTTTCCGACAGACCTGTTTCTTCACCTGAGGACGGCTGCTTGCGTTGTGGCCGAAACGTCGTGAGAATTGTATTTTATTATGTTAAATTTTTATTATTTTATTATTTCCCTTCTACGTGACTTTACCGAAAGAACCAAGAAAATAAAATAATAATAAATGAAAATAAATCAATTAAATCACGACATTTCGGAGGCAACACAAGTTTCTTATTTTTTTTTGCCGTGCCCTTTGTACACCTGATGATGGAAGCTTGTGTTGCCTCCGAAACGTCGTGATTTAATCGATTTATTTTCATTCGTTTTTATTTTATTTTTCGATTTAAAGCTTTCGTGACTGCAGGGATTCATCTTCTTGGTTCTTTCGGACGGCTGCTTGCGTTGTGGCCGGAACGTCGTGAGAATTGTATTTTATTATGTTTTATTTTTATTATTTTATTATTTCCCTTCTACGCGATGACTTTACCGAAAGAACCAAGAATTGTATTTTATTATGTTAAATTTTTATTATTTTATTATTTCCCTTCTACGCGATGACTTTACCGAAAAGAACCACAAATAGTTCTTAAAGTTGTGAAATATAAAAAATGCGCACGTGCGCTCGTACCGCCACTGCCGTCAACAACACGGGAGGTGAAATCTCGACTTGAGCATTTCGTGACCGCAGGGATCCACACTCCTCTCTGGGTCTTTCGGTCAACTCGCGTAGGTAGAAAAATAACAACATTACAAAATCACATTGTTGTTTTTCTATCTACTCGCTACTCGCTCTGCAGAACGCAAAACCAAAACCACCACTACCCCCCCCCCCCACCACTACAGAGAGACCCGAGCCAGAACCGAGCCAGACCCGAGCCAAAACCGAGCCAGAACCGAGCCAGACCCGAGCCAGAACCGAGCCAGAACCGAGCCAGAACCGAGCCAGACCCGAGCCAGAACCGAGCCAGATACGGGAGTCCTCAATCGTGACAACGGTAACAAGTATAACCAGTAAAAACAAAGTTTTTCACTCTAAATCCTTTATATGCGTGGCGGCTAGAGTCCTCTCGTCCTCTGGCTTGAGATTGCTGCCACCTATGGGTCAGATGATTGTGTGCCAGCATTAACCAATTGGTAATTAAATACTTAAAAATTTTCCCCCTAAACAGTGTAAAATTTAGGAATTTTTTTTTCACGAAAATTCATTGTCACGCACAACGAGTCTGCGTGCAAAATGTGTCGGCTCGATTGGATCACGGGAAGTGGGTTAAAAAAACGACCGAAAGATTTGCACGGTCCTAAGCGAGCGAGCGAGCGAGCGAGCTAACTCAATATAAAAGATTTAAAAAGAAAATTACTTTTCGAGCTGAGTGACTTTACCGAAAGAAACACAGAGTATAACACGGGGGGGGCGGTTGACATTAAGATGTGTTTAAACACATCGTGGATAACCGTAGCCTTTTTGCCAAGGAATCGCTGGGTGAACCACGTACGCACGCACGCACGACAACTTGTGGTGATCGCACAAACTCTGGTAAACGTGGTGGTGGGGGGCAGTGGTGGGGGGCAGTGGTGGGGGGCAGTGGTGGGGGATAGTGGAGAGTAAAGTTGGGGGTCGGTGGTGGGGGGCGGTGGTGGTTCTGGTTCAGCATTTATCCTGCGGAGCGAGTGAGTGGAGTTTGTGTGATTTTCCCCGTTTCTACAGAGTGAGCGAGTGGAGTTTGTATGATCTCCCCCTGTCCTACAGAGTGAGTGGAGTTTGTGTGATCTCCCCCTGTCCTACAGAGTGAGTAAGTGGAGTTTGTATGATCTCCCCCTGTCCTACAGAGTGAGTGAGTGGAGTTTGTATGATCTCCCCCTGTCCTACAGAGTGAGTAAGTGGAGTTTGTATGATCTCCCCCTGTCCTACAGAGTGAGTGGAGTTTGTGTGATCTCCCCCTGTCCTACAGAGTGAGTAAGTGGAGTTTGTATGATCTCCCCCTGTCCTACAGAGTGAGTGGAGTTTGTATGATCTCCCCCTGTCCTACAGAGTGAGTAAGTGGAGTTTGTATGATCTCCCCCTGTCCTACAGAGCGAGTGGAGTTTGTGTGATCTCCCCCTGTTCTAGAGAGTGAGTGGAGTTTGTGTGATCTCCCCCTGTTCTAGAGAGCGAGTGAGTGGAGTTTGTATGATTTCCCCCGTTTCTACAGAGTGAGTGAGTGGAGTTTGTGTGATCTCCCCCTGTCCTACAGAGTGAGTGGAGTTTGTGTGATCTCCCCCTGTCCTACAGAGTGAGTGGAGTTTGTATGATCTCCCCCTGTTCTAGAGAGTGAGTGGAGTTTGTGTGATCTCCCCCTGTCCTACAGAGTAAGTGGAGTTTGTGTGATCTCCCCCTGTCCTACAGAGTGAGTGGAGTTTGTGTGATCTCCCCCTGTTCTAGAGAGTGAGTAAGTGGAGTTTGTATGATCTCCCCCTGTCCTACAGAGTGAGTGGAGTTTGTGTGATCTCCCCCTGTTCTAGAGAGTGAGTGGAGTTTGTGTGATCTCCCCCTGTCCTACAGAGCGAGTGAGTGGAGTTTGTATGATTTCCCCCTGTCCTACAGAGTGAGTAAGTGGAGTTTGTATGATCTCCCCCTGTCCTACAGAGTGAGTGGAGTTTGTGTGATCTCCCCCTGTTCTAGAGAGTGAGTGGAGTTTGTGTGATCTCCCCCTGTCCTACAGAGCGAGTGAGTGGAGTTTGTATGATTTCCCCCGTTTCTACAGAGTGAGTGAGTGGAGTTTGTGTGATCTCCCCCTGTCCTACAGAGTGAGTGGAGTTTGTATGATCTCCCCCTGTTCTAGAGAGTGAGTGGAGTTTGTGTGATCTCCCCCTGTTCTAGAGAGCGAGTGAGTGGAGTTTGTATGATTTCCCCCGTTTCTACAGAGTGAGTGAGTGGAGTTTGTGTGATCTCCCTCTGTCCTACAGAGTGAGTGGAGTTTGTGTGATCTCCCCCTGTCCTACAGAGTGAGTGGAGTTTGTATGATCTCCCCCTGTTCTAGAGAGTGAGTGGAGTTTGTGTGATCTCCCCCTGTCCTACAGAGTGAGTGGAGTTTGTGTGATCTCCCCCTGTCCTACAGAGTGAGTAAGTGGAGTTTGTATGATCTCCCCCTGTTCTACAGAGTGAGTGAGTGGAGTTTGTATGATCTCCCCCTGTTCTACAGAGTGAGTGAGTGGAGTTTGTATGATCTCCCCCTGTCCTACAGAGTGAGTAAGTGGAGTTTGTGTGATCTCCCCCTGTCCTACAGAGTAAGTGGAGTTTGTGTGATCTCCCCCTGTCCTACAGAGTAAGTGGAGTTTGTATGATCTCCCCCTGTCCTACAGAGTGAGTGGAGTTTGTGTGATCTCCCCCTGTTCTAGAGAGTGAGTGGAGTTTGTGTGATCTCCCCCTGTCCTACAGAGCGAGTGAGTGGAGTTTGTATGATTTCCCCCGTTTCT
This sequence comes from Lampetra fluviatilis, assembly GCF_964198595.1. Classification (NCBI taxonomy): domain Eukaryota; kingdom Metazoa; phylum Chordata; class Hyperoartia; order Petromyzontiformes; family Petromyzontidae; genus Lampetra; species Lampetra fluviatilis. The sequence continues at coordinate 10,139 of NW_027621678.1, read as the reverse complement.
ACAGAGTGAGTGAGTGGAGTTTGTGTGATCTCCCCCTGTCCTACAGAGCGAGTGAGTGGAGTTTGTATGATTTCCCCCGTTTCTACAGAGTGAGTGAGTGGAGTTTGTGTGATCTCCCCCTGTCCTACAGAGTGAGTGGAGTTTGTATGATCTCCCCCTGTTCTAGAGAGTGAGTGGAGTTTGTGTGATCTTCCCCTGTTCTACAGAGCGAGTGAGTGGAGTTTGTATGATTTCCCCCGTTTCTACAGAGTGAGTGAGTGGAGTTTGTGTGATCTCCCCCTGTTCTAGAGAGTGAGTGGAGTTTGTGTGATCTCCCACCATCCTACAGAGTGAGTGAGTGGAGTTTGTATGATCTCCCCCTGTCCTACACAGCGAGTGAGTGGAGTTTGTGTGATCTCCCCCTGTTCTAGAGAGTGAGTGGAGTTTGTGTGATCTCCCACCATCCTACAGAGTGAGTGAGTGGAGTTTGTATGATCTCCCCCTGTCCTACACAGCGAGTGAGTGGAGTTTGTGTGATCTCCCCCTGTTCTACAGAGTGAGTGGAGTTTGTGTGATCTCCCACCATCCTACAGAGTGAGTGAGTGGAGTTTGTATGATCTCCCCCTGTCCTACACAGCGAGTGAGTGGAGTTTGTGTGATCTCCCCCTGTTCTACAGAGTGAGTGGAGTTTGTGTGATCTCCCCCTGTCCTACACAGCGAGTGAGTGGAGTTTGTGTGATCTCCCCCTGTCCTACAGAGTGAGTGGAGTTTGTATGATCTCCCCCTGTTCTAGAGAGTGAGTGGAGTTTGTGTGATCTCCCCCTGTCCTACAGAGTGAGTGAGTGGAGTTTGTGTGATCTCCCCCTGTCCTACAGAGTGAGTGAGTGGAGTTTGTGTGATCTCCCCCTGTCCTACAGAGTGAGTGGAGTTTGTATGATCTCCCCCTGTTCTAGAGAGTGAGTGGAGTTTGTGTGATCTCCCCCTGTCCTACAGAGCGAGTGAGTGGAGTTTGTATGATCTCCCACCATCCTACAGAGCGAGTGAGTAGAGTTTGTATGATCTCCCCCTGTCCTACACAGTGATTAGAGTTTGTATGATCTCACACCATCCTACACAGCGAGTGAGTGGAGTTTGTATGATCTCCCCGTCCTACACAGTGATTAGAGTTTGTATGATCTCACACCATCCTACACAGCGAGTGAGTGGAGTTTGTGTGATCTCCCCCTGTACTACACAGCGATTAGAGTTTGTATGATCTCACACCATCCTACACAGCGAGTGAGTGGAGTTTGTGTGATCTCCCCCTGTCCTACAAACTCCACTCACTCTCTCTCTCGCTCCCCACAACCACGGGGTAAAAGAACACGAAAATCTCCGCTCGCTCGCTCCCGAGCGCAGGACTCGAACCCAGGCCGGTTGTGTCCGTAGGCTAGCGACGCCAGACCCTACCCCCCCACCGCACCCTCCGTCGCGACCTCCTGGGGGTGGGACAGGGTGAGGGGGTGGTAGTGGCGGTGTGGGTGGTGGGGGCGGTGGTGGTGGTGTGGGTGGTGGTGGGGGTGGTGCCGGGGGTGGTGGTAGTGGCGGTGGTGATGGTAGTGGCAGTGGTGGTAGTGGCGGTGGTGGTGGTGTGGGTGGTAATAGGGGCGGTGGGTGGTGGCGGTGTGGGTGGTGGTGGGGGTGGTGCCGGGGGTGGTGGTGGTAGTGGCGGTGTGGGTGGTGGGGGTGGTGGGGGCGGTGGTGGTGGTGGCGGTGTGGGTGGTGGTGGGGGTGGTGGTGGTAGTGGTGGTGGTGTGGTGGTAGTAGTGGCGGTGTGGGTAGCGGTGTGGTGGTGGGGGCGGTGTCGGTGGTGGTGGGGGCGGTGGTGGCGGTGTGGGTGGTGGTGGTGGTGGTGGTAGTGGTGGTGGTAGTAGCGGTGTGGGTGGCGGTGGTGGCGGTGGTGTGGGTGGTGGTAGTGGTAGTGGCGGTGGTGGTGGTGGTGGCAGCCTCAGTAGCGAAACTGAGAACCTCCACCGCCAAGTGCCCGCCGCATGGGCGGGCTGCCAAAGTCGCTACCCAACCCGGGCTGGTGTCCCAGCAATCCTCCGCCGTGACCCCCCCCGTGACCTCCGTGACCTCCCCCGTGACCTCCTGCGTGACCTCCCATGGACAGACCCAGCCCGGCACGGCCTCCTCCGTCGCCGCTGGGTCCGTCGAGGGAGTAGCGCAGCGCGGACGATGAGGGGGACGACGGTGAGGGCTGCTGCTGCTGGTTGTGCTGGTGGTGGTGCTGGTTGTGCTGGTGGTGCTGCTGGTTGTGCTGCTGGTTGTGCTGGTGGTGCTTGGAGACAGCTACGGGTGGAGGCGACGAAGAGCGGTAGTAGAGCCGTGACGTCGACTCGTCGCCCATCGCAGGCTTGGCGGTCTCGTAGGAGAAGGCTGGGGGGGGGGGGGCGAGGGGGGGGGCCAGGGGGGGGGCGAGGGGAGGGGCCAGGGGAGGGGCGAGGGGAGGGGCCAGGGGGGGGCGAGGGGAGGGGCCAGGGGGGGGGGCAGGGGGCGGGGCGAGGGGAGGGGCCACGGGATGGGAGGAGTTAGTATACAAACTAACCCCTTATCCTATACAACCCAACCCTATACAACCCAACCCTATACAAACCTAACCTCATACCCTATACAAACCTAACCTTATACCCTATACAAACCTAACCTTATACCCTATACAAACCAACCCTATACAAACCTAACCTCATACCCTATACAAACCAACCCCTACCCTATACAAACCTACTCTATACAAACCAACCCTACCCTACACAAACCAACCCTATACAAACCTAACCTCATACCCTATACAAACCAACCCTACCCTACACAAACCAACCCTATACAAACCTAACCTCATACCCTATACAAACCAACCCCTACCCCCCTAACCCTGTACCCCTCATATTCCGATACCCCCCCCACAACCCCCCCACACCCCACCCACCCACCCACACCCCCCCCACCCCCACAACCCCCCCACGCCCCACCCACCCCCCCACACCCACCCACCCCCACACCATCACACCCACACCCCCCACCCCCCCACACCCACCCACCCCCACACCATCACACCCCCCACCCCCCACACCCACCACCCACACCCACCACCCACACCCCCCCCACACCCACCCCCCCCCACACCACCCCACAACCCCCCCCACACCCACCCACCCCCACACCATCACACCCACACCCCCCACCACCCACCCCCCCACACCCCACCACCCACACCCACCACCCACACCCCCCACCACCCACCCCCCCACCACCCCACCACCCCACAACCCCCCACACCCACCCACCCACCCCCCACCCCCTCCCCCCCACCCCACCTCCGTCACCGCGCCGGTCGCACAGCTCCCTCAGCGCCGAATCGCGCCGGTCCCGCACGTAGTCCAGCAGCAGCTCCAGCTCGGCAGGCGCCAGCTGCTTCCCGTCCACCAGCAGCTCCAACAGCGGCTGAACGTGCGGCGGGTTACCGGTACCGGTACCGCCACCGCCGCCGCCACCCGCCACTCCTCGCCGACGCCGACGACGCCGCCGCCGGTGCCGGCGGCAACCCGGGCGGGTCGCCCCGGATGGCGACGTTGGCCATCTCGGCGGCGCGAATCGGCAGCTCCGAGTCTTGGCGCTCGCGCTCCAGGCCTCGCGTCGACTCAAAGTGGCGCTGCAGCAGACGGAGAGCGTCCAGCAGGGGCATGTTGCGGTGCTCTGGGGGGTGGTGGGGGGGGAGGGGTGGGTGGGGGGGGGGTGGGGGGAGGTGGTGTAGGGGGGGGGGGGTGGTGGTTAGGTGGGTGGATGGTGTGGGTAGTGGTTGGGTGGGTTGGGGGGGTGGTGTGGGTGGGTGGTGTAGGTGGGTGTGTGGGGGGGTGGTGTGGGTGGTTGGGTGGTGTGGGGGGGTGGTGTGGGTGGTGGTTAGGTGGGTGGATGGTGGGGGGTGGGGTGGGTGTGTGGGGGGGGTGGTGTGGGTGGTGTGGGTGGGTGGGGGGGGTGGTGTGGGTGGTTGGGTGGGTGGGGGGGTGGTGTGGGTGGTGGTTAGGTGGGTGGATGGTGTGGGTAGTGGTTGGGTGGGTTGGGGGTGTGGTGTGGGTGGGTGGTGTAGGTGGGTGTGTGGGGGGGTGGTGTGGGTGGTGTGGGTGGGTGGATGGTGGGGGGTGGGGTGGGGGGGGGGTGGGGTGGTGTGGGTGGTGTGGGTGGGTGGATGGTGGGGGGTGGGGTGGGGGGGGTGGGTAGGGGGGTGGTGTGGGTGGTGGTTAGGTGGGTGGATGGTGGGGGATGTGGTGTGGGGGGTGGGGGGGAGTGGTGTAGGGGGGGTGGTGTGTGGGGGGGTAGTGTGTTGTGGTTAGGTGGGTGGAGGGGTGGTGTGGGTGGTTGGGTGGGTGGGGGGGTGGTGTGGGTGGTGGTTAGGTGGGTGGATGGTGGGGGGTGGGGTGGGGGGGTTGTGTGGGGGGTGGTGTGGGTGGTGGGGTGGTGTGAGTGGGTGGTGGGGGGGGGGGTGGTGTGGGTCGTGGGGTGGTGTGAGTGGGTGGTGTGGGTGGTGATTAGGTGGGTGGATGTGTGGGTGGTTGGGGAGGTGGTATGGGTGGGTGGGTGGGGGGGGTGGTGTGGGTGGGTGGGGGGGTGGTGTGGGTGGTGTGGGGGGGTGGGGGGTGGTGTGTGTGGTTGGGTGTGTGGGGGGGTGGTGTGGGGGGTGGTGTTGGTGGATGGTTGGGTGGGTGGGTGGGGGGGGGTGGTGTGGGTGGTTGGGTGGGGGTGGTGTGGGGGGGTGGTGTGAGTGGGTGGTGTGGGTGGGTGGGGGAGTGGTGTGGGTGGGTGGGTGGGGGGGTGGTGTGGGGGGGGTGGTGTGGGTGGGTGTGGGTGGTTGGGGAGGTGGTGTGGGTGGTTGGGTGGGGGGGGGTGGTGTGGGTGGTGTGGGTGGTTGGGTGTGTGGTGTGGGTGGTGTGGGTGGTGTGGGGGGGGTGGGGGGGTGGTGTGGGGGGTGGTGTTGGTGGATGGTTGGGTGGGTGGGTGGGGGGGGGGGGTGGTGGTGTGGTGGGTGGTGTGGGTGGGTGGGGGAGTGGTGTGGGTGGGTGGTGTGGGGGGGTGTGGTGTGGGTGGGTGGGTGTGTGGGTGGTTGGGTGGGTGGGGGGGTGGTGTGGGGAGGTGGTGTGGGTCGTGGTTGGGTAGGTGGGTTGGGGGGGTGGTGTGGGTGGGGTGTGCACGTGTGTAAGTGTGAGTGCGTGTGAGTGCGTGTGAGTGCAAGTGCTCAGTCTCAGAGTGGTGGTGGCGGGTGGCGACGTTGGTGGTGGTGGTGGCGGCGGCGGTGGTGGTGGTGGCGGCGGCGGTGGCTGTGGTGGGGTGACTGTGGTGGTGGCGGTGGTGGCGGCGGTGGTGGTGGTGGCGGCGGCGGTGGCTGTGGTGGGGTGACTGTGGTGGTGGCGGTGGTGGCGGCGGTGGTGGTGGTGGCGGCGGCGGTGGCTGTGGTGGGGTGACTGTGGTGGTGGCGGTGGTGGCGGCGGTGGTGGTGGTGGCGGCGGCGGTGGCTGTGGTGGGGTGACTGTGGTGGTGGCGGTGGTGGCGGCGGTGGTGGTGACGATGGTGACTTTGGCGAAGGTGGTGGTGGTGGTGGCGGTCGTGGTGACGTTGGCGGCGGTGGAGGTGGTGACGGTGGTGGCGGTGGTGACGGTGGTAGTGGCGGTGGTGATGGCTACGGTGGTGGTGGCGGCGGTGGTGATAATGGTGGTGGCAGTGGTGGTGGTGGTGGTGGTGGCGAAGGTGGCAGTGGTGGCGGTCGTGGTGGTGGTGATGGTGGTAGTGGCGGTGGTGATGGTGGTGGCGGTAGTGGTGGCGTTGGCTATGACGGTGGTGGTGGTTGCGGTGGTGGTTGCGGTTGCGGTGGTGGTGGTCGCGTCGGTGGTGGCGGTGGTGGCAATGGCGGCGGTGACGGTGGTGGTGACGATGGTGACGTTGGCGAAGGCGGTGGCAGTAGCGTCGTCGTCATCATCATCATGGTCACCCTCGGGCGTGCCCTGCAGTATGTTGAGCGTGCACGAGTGGTGGTGGTGACGGTGGTGGTGACGGTGGTGGTGGTGGTGGTTGCGGTGGTGGTGACGGTGGCGGGTGGCAGTAGCGTCGTCATCATCATCGTCATCATCATCGTCATCATCATGGTCACCCTCGGGCGTGCCCTGCAGTATGTTGAGCGTGCACGAGCGGTGCAGCTGGTGCTGGATGCTGACGACGACGGCGTACGCCGATCCCGAGCGGGTCGCCTCTTCCAGCGCCGAGGGCAGCGACGCCTCCGACACCAGGAACATGAGGTCCACGTAGAGGCCCCGGTTGCGCACCTTGTGGCCCACGCTCTCCGCGTAGTCCCTGTCGGGAGGAGGGGTGGGACCGCACGGTCGTTTGCGTTTCGATTTCAGTTTGAGTTTTGAAGCCGTCGGCGGTTAAGCGACGACGTTAGAAGTTTGGCGGGGGATCGTCCGGCGGGGGGGGAGGGGGGGGGGAAGGGGGGGGGGAGGGGGTGGGGGGGGTTTCTGGGCCGATCCGGCGGGAAAAAAACCGGCAAAACTAAAAAATGTAAAAGCAAAACAATTCTAAAAATGTGCAAAAAAATAAAAAAAAAATACCTAATAAATAACTAAAAATTTGCTAAAAAAATTGCTAAAAATTAGCGAAAATTTGCAAAAAAATACCTAATAAATAACTAAAAATTAGCTAAAAAATTGCTAAAAAATTTAGACTAAAAAAGAATAAAAAATTACTAAAAATTAGCACGCAAAAAAAAACCGCGCTCTCGCTCGCTCTCCGAATTGTCTGTCCACCCCAGGCCGGCGATCGGCACCGCGCGGTGTGCCCGGCGTTTGCCCGGTGCGTGCGGGGCGTAGCGCCCCAGCCCCCCCCGCCCAGCCCAGCCCAGCCCAGCCCAGCCCCGGTGCGGAGCGTCTCTCACGCGATGGAGCGGTTGCTGGCGATGACGATGCAGTCGACGACTCGCGTGTCGCGCGCCTGCTTCTTGAGCATGGCGTAGTAGCGCAGGTACAGCTCCTCCCGCAGACGCTCAGAGTCCATGCGGCCCGACTGGCCGCCGCCCGCCGCTGCTGCTGAAGAAAGGGGGGGGGGGCGGAACGACGGACGAGTTGGTCTCGCTGGGCGAGGGACTCCGCTGAGCGACACATAGAGACACAGAGAGACACAAAGAGACACAGAGAGACACAGAGAGATACACAGAGATACAGAGATACACAGAGACACAGAGAGAGACACAGAGAGATACAGAGATACACACAGATACACAGAGACACAGAGAGAGACACAGAGAGATACAGAGATACACACAGATACACAAAGATAGAGAGACACACAGAGAGATACAGAAATACACACAGATACACAGAGACACACAGAGACACACAGGGATACACTGGGACACACAGAGACACACAGAGACACACAGAGACCCACAGACACCCACAGAAACCCACAGAGACACACAGAGACACACAGAGACACAGAGAGACACATAGAGACCCACAAAGACACAGAGAGACACATAGAGACCCACAGAAACCCACAGAGACCCACAGAGACACACAGAGACACACAGAAACACACAGAGATGCACAGAGACGCAAAGAGACACACAGAGACCCACAGAGAATCACAGAGACCCACAGAGACCCACAGAGACACACAGAGACCCACAGAGACCCACAGAGACACACAGAGACACACAGAGACACACAGAGACACAGAGACCCACAGAGACACTCAGAGACCCACAGAGACCCACAGAGACCCACAGAGACACACAGAGACCCACAGAGACCCACAGAGACACACAGAGACCCACAGAGAATCACAGAGACCCACAGAGACCCACAGAGACACACAGAGACCCACAGAGACCCACAGAGACCCACAGAGACACACAGAGACACACAGAGACACAGAGACCCACAGAGACACTCAGAGACCCACAGAGACCCACAGAGACCCACAGAGACACACAGAGACCCACAGAGACCCACAGAGACACACAGAGACACACAGAGACACAGAGACCCACAGAGACACTCAGAGACCCACAGAGACCCACAGAGACACTCGGAGACACACAGAGACACACAGAGACACACAGAGACACATGAAAGGGCACAGACCCCGGGCTACCGACCTTTCTTCTTGTGCACGGGCACTGAGGGATGCTGCAGATTCACGGTTGTGTCCGGCCTGAACACGAAGGGCGACAAACGCAGGGGGGTAAAGATCATCATCATCATCATCACGGTGGCCAGGAGATGTTGACTACCTCGCCTGGTACGCAGGAGGCCGAGGGTTCGATCCCGACCCTTGACCACGCCTGCTGCTCTACATTTGGAGTCTCTCTCTCATCATCATCATCATCACGGTGGCTAGGAGATGTTGACTACCTCACCCAGCACGCAGGAGGTCGTGGGTTCGATCCCGACTCCTTACGATGCTTGCTGCTGCTGCTGTAGATTTGGAGTCTCTCATCATCATCATCATCGTCACGGTGGCTAGGAGATGTTGACTACCTCGTCTGGCACGCAGGAGGTCGTGGGTTCGATCCCGACCCTTGACCACGCCTCTGCTGTTGTAGATTTGGAGTCTGCGTCTCTCTCTCATCATCATCACGGTGGCTAGGAGATGTTGACTACCTCGCCCGGTACGCAGGAGGTCGTGGGTTCAATCCCGACCCTTGACCACGCCTGCTGCTGCTGCTCTACATTTGGAGTCTCTCTCTCATCATCATCATCATCACGGTGGCTAGGAGATGTTGACTACCTCACCCGGTACGCAGGAGGTCGTGGGTTCGATCCCAACCCTGACGACGCCATCTGTTCTACATTTGGAGTCTGCGTCTCTCCCTCCCTCCCTCCCTCCCTCCCTCCCTCCCTCCCTCCCTCTCCTCCCTCCTCCCTCCCTCCCTCCCTCCTCCTCCTCCCTCCCTCTCTCCCTCCCTCTCCCTCCCTCCCTCTCCCTCCCTCCCTCTCTCCCTCCCTCTCTCCCTCCTCTCCTCCCTCTCTCCCTCCTCCCTCCCTCCCTCCCTCTCCCTCCCTCCCTCTCCCTCCTCCCTCTCTCCCTCCCTCCCTCTCTCCTCCCTCCCTCTCCCTCCCTCCCTCCTCCCTCCCTCCTCTCCCTCTCCTCCCTCCCTCCTCCCTCTCCCTCCCTCCTCCCTCCCTCCCTCCCTCCCTCCCTCCCTCTCCTCCCTCCCTCTCCTCCCTCCCTCCTCCTCCCTCCCTCCCTCCTCCCTCCCTCTGCCTCCCTCCCTCCCTCTCTCTCTCCCTCTCTCTCTCCCTCTCTCTCTCCTCTCTCTCTCCCTCCCTCTCCCTCCCTCTCCCCCTCCCTCCCTCCCTCCCTCTCTCCCTCCCTCCCTCTCTCCGTGGTCACGCGGATTTTGTCTCCGGGTCCTCCGGTTTCCCCCTCCATGCTGACGCGGCCAACTCAATCTCTGGCTGGTGGCTAGACCGGAAGACGGTGGTGGTGGTGGTGGTGGTTGCTCGGCTAGGCGTGGCGTGTATCGGTCTTTGCCGCGGGTGAGAGAGTTGGCAACGTGGCGAGTGGCGGGTTACCTGCGGATTGGCGAGCGATCTCGGACGGCGTCCTGGAGTTGCAGAGGGCTGGACAACAACAACAGCGGTGGTGAGGTTAGCGTCAACCACACTCGTGACAGCACAACCACTGCCACCACCACCACCGCAACCACCACACTACACTCACGACACCGCCACCACCACACTACACTCACGACACCACCACCACCACACTACACTCACCACATTCACAACACCACCACCACCACACTACACTCACGACACCGCCACCACCACCACTACACTCACCACATTCACAACACCACCACCACCACCACACTACACTCACGACACCACCACCACCACCACTACACTCACCACATTCACAACACCACCACCACCACCACCACACTACACTCACGACACCGCCACCACAACACTACACTCACCACCACCGCCACACTCACAACAACACCACCACTACACTCACAACACCACCACGACACCACCACCGCTACACTACACTCACCACCACCGCCACACTCACAACAACACCATCACTACACTCACAACACCACCACCACCACACTACACTCA
>NW_027621677.1:7500-46794 GCF_964198595.1 Lampetra fluviatilis | reverse complement strand
ACACATACACACACATACACACATACACACATACACACACATACACACACATACACACACATACACATACACACACACATACACACAGTCACACACACACATACACACACATACACATACACACACACATACACACAGTCACACACACACATACACACACATACACATACATACACACACACACACACATACACACACACATACACACAGTCACACACACACATACACACATACACACACATACACACACACACACATACACACACACAGTCACACACACACACACATACACACACAGACACACACACATACACACACAGACACATACACACACACATACACACAGTCACACACACACACACACATACACACATACACACACATACACACACATACATACACACACACATACACACACAGTCACACATACATACATACAGCGTCACACACACACAGCGTCACACACACAGCATCACACACACACACACACACCACATCAACTCGCATCACACCGTCACTCGCCACCTACACACACACACAGTCACACAGTCACACACGGCGTCACACACACACATACACACGGCGTCACACACACGCACATACACACACACACGGCGTCACACACACACATACACACGGCGTCACACACAAGGCATATCACACGTGTCTCCCCCGTGTCTCCCCCGTGTCTCCCCCGTGTCTCCCCCGTGTCTCCCCCGTGTCTCCCCCGTGTCTCCCCCGTGTCTCCCCCGTGTCTCCCCCGTGTCTCCCCCGTGTCTCCCCCGTGTCTCCCCCGTGTCTCCCCCGTGTCTCCCCCGTGTCTCCCCCGTGTCTCCCCCGTGTCTCCCCCGTGTCTCCCCCGTGTCTCCCCCGTGTCTCCCCCGTGTCTCCCCCGTGTCTCCCCCGTGTCTCCCCCGTGTCTCCCCCGTGTCTCCCCCGTGTCTCCCCCGTGTCTCCCCCGTGTCTCCCCCGTGTCTCCCCCGTGTCTCCCCCGTGTCTCCCCCGTGTCTCCCCCGTGTCTCCCCCGTGTCTCCCCCGTGTCTCCCCCGTGTCTCCCCCGTGTCTCCCCCGTGTCTCCCCCGTGTCTCCCCCGTGTCTCCCCCGTGTCTCCCCCGTGTCTCCCCCGTGTCTCCCCCGTGTCTCCCCCGTGTCTCCCCCGTGTCTCCCCCGTGTCTCCCCCGTGTCTCCCCCGTGTCTCCCCCGTGTCTCCCCCGTGTCTCCCCCGTGTCTCCCCCGTGTCTCCCCCGTGTCTCCCCCGTGTCTCCCCCGTGTCTCCCCCGTGTCTCCCCCGTGTCTCCCCCGTGTCTCCCCCGTGTCTCCCCCGTGTCTCCCCCGTGTCTCCCCCGTGTCTCCCCCGTGTCTCCCCCGTGTCTCCCCCGTGTCTCCCCCGTGTCTCCCCCGTGTCTCCCCCGTGTCTCCCCCGTGTCTCCCCCGTGTCTCCCCCGTGTCTCCCCCGTGTCTCCCCCGTGTCTCCCCCGTGTCTCCCCCGTGTCTCCCCCGTGTCCCCCCCGTGTCCCCCCCGTGTCCCCCCCGTGTCCCCCCCGTGTCCCCCCCGTGTCCCCCCCGTGTCCCCCCCGTGTCCCCCCCGTGTCCCCCCCGTGTCCCCCCCGTGTCCCCCCCGTGTCCCCCCCGTGTCCACCCCGTGTCCCCCCCGTGTCCCCCCCGTGTCCCCCCCCGTGTCCCCCCCGTGTCCCCCCCGTGTCCCCCCCGTGTCCCCCCCGTGTCCCCCCCGTGTCCCCCCCGTGTCCCCCCCGTGTCCCCCCCGTGTCTCCCCCGTGTCCCCCCCGTGTCTCCCCCGTGTCTCCCCGTGTCCCCCCCGTGTCTCCCCCGTGTCTCCCCCGTGTCTCCCCGTGTCCCCCCGTGTCCCCCCCGTGTCTCCCCCGTGTCTCCCCGTGTCTCCCCCGTGTCTCCCCGTGTCCCCCCCGTGTCTCCCCGTGTCCCCCCCGTGTCCCCCCCGTGTCCCCCCCGTGTCCCCCCCGTGTCTCCCCCGTGTCTCCCCCGTGTCCCCCCCGTGTCTCCCCCGTGTCTCCCCCGTGTCTCCCCCGTGTCTCCCCCGTGTCCCCCCGTGTCTCTGTGTCTCTGTCCCACACTCACCATGTGCAGGACGCTGGGACTGGGCTTCAGGCCGTGGAAGCTGATGCGATACTCCACCTCGACATCCCCCAGGGACGCCCACCAGCGCGCCACGCACAGCTCCAGGGTGCGTCCCTCCTGCGCCGCACAGATGGATTCAAGTAAACGGCAAAACGGCGGTGGGTCGGCGGTGGTGGTGGTGGTGGGGGTGATGGTGGTGGTGGCGGTGGTGGGGTTGGCGGTGGTGGTGGCGGTGGTGGTGGCGGTGGTTGTGGTGGGGGTAGTGGAGGTGGTGATGGCGGTGGTGGTGGTGATGTTGAGGGCGGTGGTGGCGGTGGTGGTGGTGGTGAAGGTGGTGGCGGCGGTGAGGGTGGTGGAGGTGGTGATGGTGGTGGCGTTGGTGGGGGTGGTGGAGGTGTTGGTGGTGGTGGTGGAGGTGGTGGCGGTGACGGTGGTGGTGGTGGTGGCGATGGTGGTGGAGTGGTGGTGGCGATGGTGGTGGTGGTGGTGAGGGTGGTGGTGGTGGCGGCGGTGTTGGTGGTGGCGGTGGTAATGGTGGCGAGGGTGGTGGTGGTGGTGTTGGTGGTGGTGGCGGTGTTGGCGGTGGGCGTGTAGCCAGGGTTGCCGTGGTGACTAGAAGATGTTAACTACCTCGCCTGGTACACAGGAGGTCGCGGGTTTGATCCCGACACTGATGCCCGTGGTCGCGTGAATTATCTCCAGTGAGCGAGCGAATGTGTGAGTGAGTGAGTGAGTGAACGAGCGAGTGAGCGAGTGAGTGACTGAGTGAGTGAATGAGCGAGTGAGTGAGCGAGTGACTGAGCGACTGAGCGAGTGAGTGAGCGAGTAAGTGACTGAGCGACTGACCGACTGAGTGAGTGAGCGACTAAGTGAATGACTGAGTGACTGAGCGAGTGAGCGAGCGAGTGAGTGAGCGAGTGAGTGAGCGAGTGAGCGAGTGACTGAGCGAGTGAGCGAGTGAGCGAGTGAGCGAGCGAGCGAGCGAGCGAGTGTGTGAGTGTGTGTGTGTGAGTGAGTGTGTGTGTGAGTGAGTGAGTGACTGAGTCACTGACTGACTGAGCAAGTGACTGAGTGACTGAGTCTCTCACGAGCACAGGGAAGTGCTCCACCACGGTGCCGCGACTGGGCAGCGAGCAGCAGCGGTAGAACTCGTGCGAGCGGAAGGCACGTGAGTGTGTGAGTGAGTGAGCGAGTGACTGAGTGAGCGAGTGAGTGACTGAGCGACTGAGCGAGCGAGCGAGTGAGTGAGTGACTGAGTCTCTCACGAGCACAGGGAAGTGCTCCACCACGCTGCCGCGACTGGGCAGCGAGCAGCAGCGGTAGAACTCGTGCGAGCGGAAGGCGCGCAGGCGACGCAGCTGCACGGTGTGCAGCACGAAGCGCGAGGTGCAGTCCCCGCACAGCGACGAGAGGGACAGCTCTGCACTCACAGGGGGAGGGGGGTGACGCACACACTCAGTCACTCAGTCACTCGCACAGTCAGTCACTCAGTCACTCACTAAGTCACTCGCTCGCTCAGTCACTCACACACTCGCTCAGTCACTCGCTCACTTACACACTCACACACTCGCTCAGTCACTCGCTCAGTCACTCGCTCAGTCACTCGCTCGCTCAGTCACTCGCTCAGTCACTCGCTCGCTCAGTCACTCGCTCAGTCACTCGCTCGCTCAGTCACTCGCTCAGTCACTCGCTCGCTCAGTCACTCGCTCAGTCACTCGCTCAGTCACTCGCTCGCTCAGTCACTCGCTCAGTCACTCGCTCGCTCAGTCACTCGCTCAGTCACTCGCTCGCTCAGTCACTCAGTCACTCACTAAGTCACTCGCTCGCTCAGTCACTCACACACTCGCTCAGTCACTCGCTCACTTACACACTCACACACTCGCTCAGTCACTCGCTCGCTCAGTCACTCGCTCAGTCACTCGCTCGCTCAGTCACTCGCTCACTACAGACTCACACACTCGCTCAGTCACTCGCTCGCTCAGTCACTCGATCGCACAGTCACTCGCTCGCTCAGTCACTCGCTCAGTCACTCGCTCGCTCAGTCACTCACTCACTACACACTCAGTCGCTCGCTCAGTCACTCGCTCGCTCAGTCACTCGCTCAGTCACTCGCTCGCTCAGTCACTCACACACTCGCTCAGTCACTCGCTCACTTACACACTCACACACTCGCTCAGTCACTCGCTCGCTCAGTCACTCGCTCGCTCAGTCACTCGCTCAGTCACTCGCTCGCTCAGTCACTCGCTCACTACACACTCACACACTCGCTCAGTCACTCGCTCGCTCAGTCACTCGCTCGCTCAGTCACTCGCTCAGTCACTCGCTCGCTCGGTCACTCACTCACTACACACTCAGTCGCTCGCTCAGTCACTCGCTCGCTCAGTCACTCACACACTCGCTCAGTCACTCGCTCACTTACACACTCACACACTCGCTCAGTCACTCGCTCGCTCAGTCACTCGCTCGCTCAGTCACTCACACACTCGCTCAGTCACTCGCTCACTTACACACTCACACACTCGCTCAGTCACTCGCTCACTTACACACTCACACACTCGCTCAGTCACTCGCTCGCTCAGTCGCTCGCTCAGTCACTCGCTCAGTCACTCGCTCAGTCACTCGCTCGCTCAGTCACTCGCTCACTACACACTCACACACTCGCTCAGTCACTCGCTCGCTCAGTCACTCGCTCGCTCAGTCACTCGCTCGCTCGGTCACTCACTCACTACACACTCAGTCGCTCGCTCAGTCACTCGCTCGCTCAGTCACTCAGTCACTCGCTCAGTCACTCGCTCGCTCAGTCACTCACACACTCGCTCAGTCACTCGCTCACTTACACACTCACACACTCGCTAAGTCACTCGCTCGCTCAGTCACTCGCTGAGTCACTCGCTCGCTCAGTCACTCGCTCGCTCAGTCACTCGCTCGCTCAGTCACTCGCTCGCTCAGTCACTCGCTCACTACACACTCACACACTCGCTCAGTCACTCGCTCACTCAGTCACTCGCTCAGTCACTCGCTCGCTCAGTCACTCGCTCGCTCAGTCACTCGCTCGCTCAGTCACTCGCTCGCTCAGTCACTCGCTCGCTCAGTCACTCGCTCACTACACACTCACACACTCGCTCAGTCACTCGCTCACTCAGTCACTCGCTCAGTCACTCGCTCGCTCAGTCACTCGCTCGCTCGGTCACTCACTCACTACACACTCAGTCGCTCGCTCAGTCACTCGCTCGCTCAGTCACTCAGTCACTCGCTCAGTCACTCGCTCGCTCAGTCACTCACACACTCGCTCAGTCACTCGCTCACTTACACACTCACACACTCGCTCAGTCACTCGCTCGCTCAGTCACTCGCTCGCTCAGTCACTCGCTCGCTCAGTCACTCGCTCACTACACACTCACACACTCGCTCAGTCACTCGCTCGCTCAGTCACTCGCTCGCTCAGTCACTCGCTCGCTCGGTCACTCACTCACTACACACTCAGTCGCTCGCTCAGTCACTCGCTCGCTCAGTCACTCAGTCACTCGCTCAGTCACTCGCTCAGTCACTCGCTCAGTCACTCGCTCGCTCAGTCACTCGCTCACTACACACTCACACACTCGCTCAGTCACTCGCTCGCTCAGTCACTCGCTCGCTCAGTCACTCGCTCGCTCGGTCACTCACTCACTACACACTCAGTCGCTCGCTCAGTCACTCGCTCGCTCAGTCACTCAGTCACTCGCTCAGTCACTCGCTCGCTCAGTCACTCACACACTCGCTCAGTCACTCGCTCACTTACACACTCACACACTCGCTAAGTCACTCGCTCGCTCAGTCACTCGCTGAGTCACTCGCTCGCTCAGTCACTCGCTCGCTCAGTCACTCGCTCGCTCAGTCACTCGCTCGCTCAGTCACTCGCTCACTACACACTCACACACTCGCTCAGTCACTCGCTCACTCAGTCACTCGCTCAGTCACTCGCTCGCTCAGTCACTCGCTCGCTCAGTCACTCGCTCGCTCAGTCACTCGCTCGCTCAGTCACTCGCTCGCTCAGTCACTCGCTCACTACACACTCACACACTCGCTCAGTCACTCGCTCACTCAGTCACTCGCTCAGTCACTCGCTCGCTCAGTCACTCGCTCGCTCGGTCACTCACTCACTACACACTCAGTCGCTCGCTCAGTCACTCGCTCGCTCAGTCACTCAGTCACTCGCTCAGTCACTCGCTCGCTCAGTCACTCACACACTCGCTCAGTCACTCGCTCACTTACACACTCACACACTCGCTCAGTCACTCGCTCGCTCAGTCACTCGCTCGCTCAGTCACTCGCTCGCTCAGTCACTCGCTCACTACACACTCACACACTCGCTCAGTCACTCGCTCGCTCAGTCACTCGCTCGCTCAGTCACTCGCTCGCTCGGTCACTCACTCACTACACACTCAGTCGCTCGCTCAGTCACTCGCTCGCTCAGTCACTCAGTCACTCGCTCAGTCACTCGCTCGCTCAGTCACTCACACACTCGCTCAGTCACTCGCTCACTTACACACTCACACACTCGCTCAGTCACTCGCTCGCTCAGTCACTCGCTCAGTCACTCGCTCGCTTACACACTCACACACTCGCTCAGTCACTCGCTCGCTCAGTCACTCGCTCAGTCACTCGCTCGCTCAGTCACTCGCTCACTACACACTCAGTCGCTCGCTCAGTCACTCGCTCGCTCAGTCGCTCGCTCAGTCACTCGCTCGCTCAGTCACTCGCTCGCTCAGTCACTCGCTCACTACACACTCACACACTCGCTCAGTCACTCGCTCGCTCAGTCACTCAGTCACTCGCTCAGTCACTCGCTCGCTCAGTCACTCACACACTCGCTCAGTCACTCGCTCACTTACACACTCACACACTCGCTAAGTCACTCGCTCGCTCAGTCACTCGCTCAGTCACTCGCTCGCTCAGTCACTCGCTCGCTCAGTCACTCGCTCACTACACACTCACACACTCGCTCAGTCACTCGCTCGCTCAGTCACTCGCTCAGTCACTCGCTCGCTCAGTCACTCGCTCGCTCAGTCACTCACTCACTACACACTCAGTCCCTCTCTCAGTCACTCGCTCGGTCAGTCACTCAGTCACTCGCTCAGTCACTCGCTCGCTCAGTCACTCACACACTCGCTCAGTCACTCGCTCACTTACACACTCACACACTCGCTCAGTCACTCGCTCGCTCAGTCACTCGCTCGCTCAGTCACTCGCTCGCTCAGTCACTCGCTCACTACACACTCACACACTCGCTCAGTCACTCGCTCGCTCAGTCACTCGCTCGCTCAGTCACTCGCTCGCTCGGTCACTCACTCACTACACACTCAGTCGCTCGCTCAGTCACTCGCTCGCTCAGTCACTCAGTCACTCGCTCAGTCACTCGCTCGCTCAGTCACTCACACACTCGCTTAGTCACTCGCTCACTTACACACTCACACACTCGCTCAGTCACTCGCTCGCTCAGTCACTCGCTCAGTCACTCGCTCGCTTACACACTCACACACTCGCTCAGTCACTCGCTCGCTCAGTCACTCGCTCAGTCACTCGCTCGCTCAGTCACTCGCTCACTACACACTCAGTCGCTCGCTCAGTCACTCGCTCGCTCAGTCGCTCGCTCAGTCACTCGCTCGCTCAGTCACTCGCTCGCTCAGTCACTCGCTCACTACACACTCACACACTCGCTCAGTCACTCGCTCGCTCAGTCACTCAGTCACTCGCTCAGTCACTCGCTCGCTCAGTCACTCACACACTCGCTCAGTCACTCGCTCACTTACACACTCACACACTCGCTAAGTCACTCGCTCGCTCAGTCACTCGCTCAGTCACTCGCTCGCTCAGTCACTCGCTCGCTCAGTCACTCGCTCACTACACACTCACACACTCGCTCAGTCACTCGCTCGCTCAGTCACTCGCTCAGTCACTCGCTCGCTCAGTCACTCGCTCGCTCAGTCACTCACTCACTACACACTCAGTCCCTCTCTCAGTCACTCGCTCGGTCAGTCACTCAGTCACTCGCTCAGTCACTCGCTCGCTCAGTCACTCACACACTCGCTCAGTCACTCGCTCGCTCAGTCACTCGCTCGCTCGGTCACTCACTCACTACACACTCAGTCGCTCGCTCAGTCACTCGCTCGCTCAGTCACTCAGTCACTCGCTCACTTACACACTCACACACTCGCTCAGTCACTCGCTCGCTCAGTCACTCGCTCAGTCACTCACACACTCGCTCAGTCACTCGCTCACTTACACACTCACACACTCGCTCAGTCACTCGCTCGCTCAGTCACTCGCTCAGTCACTCGCTCGCTCAGTCACTCGCTCACTACACACTCACACACTCGCTCAGTCACTCGCTCGCTCAGTCACTCGCTCACTACACACTCACACACTCGCTCAGTCACTCGCTCGCTCAGTCACTCGCTCACTACACACTCACACACTCGCTCGCTCAGTCACTCGCTCAGTCACTCGCTCGCTCAGTCACTCGCTCACTACACACTCAGTCCGTCTCTCAGTCACTCGCTCGCTCAGTCACTCAGTCACTCGCTCGCTCAGTCACTCACACACTCGCTCAGTCACTCGCTCGCTCAGTCACTCAGTCACTCGCTCAGTCACTCACTCGCTCAGTCACTCAGTCACTCGCTCGCTCACTCAGTCACTCGCTCACTCATCCACACACTCACACACTCACTAACTCACCCACACACTCACTCACACACTCACTAACTCACCCACCCACACACACACCCACCCACTCACTCACCCACTCACCCACACACTCACTCACCCACTCACCCACACACTCACTCACCCACCCACCCACTCACTCACTCACTCACCCACTCATCCACTCACCCACCCACCCACCCACTCACCCACCCACTCACCCACTCACCCACCCACCCACACACCCACTCACCCACCCACTCACCCACTCACCCACTCACCCACCCACCCACCCACTCACCCACCCACTCACCCACTCACCCACCCACCCACACACCCACTCACCCACCCACTCACCCACTCATCCACTCACCCACCCACCCACCCACTCACCCACCCACTCATCCACTCACCCACCCACCCACCCACCCACTCACCCACCCATTCACCCACTCACTCACCCACCCACTCACCCACCCACTCACCCACTCACCCACTCACCCACCCACCCACACACTCACTCACCCACCCACCCACCCACTCACCCACCCACTCACCCACCCATGCACACACCCACCCACCCACTCACCCACCCACCCACTCACCCACCCACCCACACACCCACATACTCACCCACCCACACACCCACCCACTCACCCACCCACCCACCAACCCACCCACTCACTCACTCACCCACCCACCCACCCACTCACCCACCCACTCACCCACCCACCCACTCACTCACCCACCCACTCACCCACTCACTCACCCACCCACTCACCCACCCACCCACTCACCCACCCACTCACCCACCCACTCACTCACTCACTCACTCACCCGCCCACTCACCCACTCACCCACCCGCCCACTCACCCACTCACCCACCCACTCACCCACCCACCCACTCACCCACCCACTCACTCACCGGCCCACTCACCGGCCCACTCACCCACCCACCCACTCACCCACCCACTCACCCACCCACCCACCCACTCACTCACCCACTCACCCACCCACTCACCAACCCACCCACTCACTCACCCACCCACTCACCCACTCACCCACCCACCCACTCACCCACTCACCCACCCACCCACTCACCCACCCACCCACCCACCCACCCACTCACTCACTCACCCACCCACCCACTCACTCACCCACCCACTCACCCACTCACCCACCCACTCACTCACCCACCCACTCACCCACTCACCCACCCACTCACACACCCACTAACCCACCCACTCACTCACTCACTCACCCACTCACTCACTCACTCACCCACCCACCCACTCACCCACCCACTCACCCACTCACACACCCACCCACCCACCCACTCACCCACACACCCACCCACCCACTCACCCACTCACCCACCCACCCACTCACCCACCCACTCACCCACTCACCCACCCACCCACCCACCCACTCACCCACCCACCCACTCACTCACCCACCCACAGACCCACCCACGCACCCACCCACCCACCCACCCACTCACCCACCCACCCACCCACCCCACTCACCCACCCACTCACACACTCACCCACCCACCCACCCACCCACCCACTCACCCACCCACTCACCCACCCACCCACCCACCCACTCACCCACCCACCCACTCACCCACCCACCCACTCACCCACCCACCCACCCACCCACCCACCCCACTCACCCACCCACCCACTCACCCACCCACTCACCCACCCACTCACCCACTCACCCACCCACCCACTCACCCACCCACCCACTCACCCACCCACCCACTCACCCACCCACTCACACACTCACCCACCCACCCACTCACTCACCCACCCACTCACCCACTCACTCACCCACTCACCCACTCACTCACCCACTCACTCACCCACTCACCCACTCACTCACTCACTCACCACCCACCCACCCACTCACTCACTCACTCACCCACCCACCCACCCACCGACTCACTCACTCACTCACCCACCCACCCACTCACCCACCCACCCACCCACTCACCCACCCACCCACCCACTCACCCACCCACCCACTCACCCACTCACCCACCCACTCGCCCACTCACACACTCACTCACTCACTCACCCACTCACGCACCCACTCACCCACTCACCCACCCACTCACCCACTCACTCACTCACCACCCACCCACCCACTCTCCCACTCACTCACTCACCCACCCACCCACTCACCCACCCACCCATCCACCCACCCACTCACCCACCCACTCACCCACCCACCCACCCACCCACTCACTCACCCACCCACTCACCCACCCACTCACACACTCACTCACTCACTCACCCACCCACCCACCCACTCACCCACCCGCCCACTCACCCACCCACTCGCCCACTCACACACTCACCCACCCACTCACTCACCCACCCACTCACCCCACTCACTCACCCACTCACCCACCCACTCACCCAGCCACTCACCCACCCACTCACCCACCCACTCACCCACCCACTCACCCACCCACTCACCCACCCACCCACTCACCCACCCACCTACTCACCCACCCACTCACCCACCCACCCACTCACCCACTCACCCACCCACTCACCCACCCACCCACCCACTCACCCACCCACCCACCCACTCACCCACCCACTCACCAGCCCACGTGGCCCCTTGGGGCACCTCCAGGAAGTGACGTTGCAGCTGGCCCGGCTTGAAGACGGCGCCGCTCCACAGACGCTCAAAGTTACTCTCCTGGGTCACCCTGCAACCGCCAGTACCAGCGAGTACCACGGCGAGTACCACGGCGAGTACCACAGTCAGTACCAGCAGTACCAGCAGGTACCACGATCAGCAGCAGCATCAGCAAATGCAGCAGCAGCATCTTCATCATCAGCAGAAGCATCATCAACAATATCACCACACAGAGATCCACAGACTCACCACACAGAGACCCACAGACTCACCACACAGAGACCCACAGACTCATCACACAGAGACCCACAGACTCACCACACAGAGACCCACAGACTCACCACACAGAGACCCACAGACTCACCACACAGAGACCCACAGACTCACCACACAGAGACCCATAGACTCATCACACAGAGACCCACAGACTCACCACACAGAGACCCACAGACTCATCACACAGAGACCCACAGACTCACCACACAGAGACCCACAGACTCACCACAGAGACCCACAGACTCATCACACAGAGACCCACAGACTCATCACACAGAGACCCACAGACTCACACAGACACCCACAGACTCACACAGACACCCACAGACTCACCACGCAGAGACCCACAGACTCACCGCGCAGAGACCCACAGACTCACCACACAGAGACCCACAGACTCATCACACAGAGACCCACAGACTCACCACACAGAGACCCACAGACTCACCACAGAGACCCACAGACTCACCACACAGAGACCCACAGACTCACCACACAGAGACCCACACTCACCACACAGAGACCCACAGACTCACCACACAGAGACCCACAGACTCACCACACAGAGATCCACAGACTCATCACACAGAGACCCACAGACTCACCACACAGAGACCCACAGACTCACCACACAGAGACCCACAGACTCACCACAGAGACCCACAGACTCACCACACAGAGACCCACAGACTCACCACAGAGACCCATAGACTCATCACACAGAGACCCACAGACTCACCACACAGAGACCCACAGACTCATCACACAGAGACCCACAGACTCACCACACAGAGACCCACAGACTCACACAGAGATCCACAGACTCACCACACAGAGACCCACAGACTCACCGCGCAGAGACCCACAGACTCACCACACAGAGACCCACAGACTCATCACACAGAGACCCACAGACTCACCACACAGAGACCCATAGACTCATCACACAGAGACCCACAGACTCATCACACAGAGACCCACAGACTCATCACACAGAGACCCACAGACTCACCACACAGAGACCCACAGACTCATCACACAGAGACCCACAGACTCACCACACAGAGACCCACAGACTCATCACACAGAGACCCACAGACTCACCACACAGAGACCCACAGACTCACCGCACAGAGACCCACAGACTCACACAGACACCCACAGACTCATCACACAGAGACCCACAGACTCACCACACAGAGACCCACAGACTCATCACACAGATACCCACAGACTCACCACACAGAGACCCACAGACTCACCGCACAGAGACCCACAGACTCACACAGACACCCACAGACTCATCACACAGAGACCCACAGACTCACACAGAGACCCACAGACTCACCACGCAGAGACCCACAGACTCACCACACAGAGACCCACAGACTCACACAGAGATCCACAGACTCATCACACAGAGACCCCCAGACTCACCACGGAGAGACCCACAGACTCACCCCACAGAAACCCACAGACTCACACAGAGATCCACAGACTCACCACAGAGACCCACAGACTTACACAGAGACCCACAGACTAACCGCACAGACACCCACAGACTCACCACAGAGACCCACAGACTCACCACAGAGACCCACAGACTCACCACACAGAGACCCACAGACTCATCACAGAGACCCACAGACTCACCACACAGAGACCCACAGACTCACCACAGAGACCCACAGAGACCCACAGACTCACCGCGCAGAGACCCACAGACTCACACAGACACCCACAGACTCACACAGAGACCCACAGACTCACACAGACACCCACAGACTCACACAGAGACCCACAGACTCACACAGACACCCACAGACTCACCGCACAGACACCCACAGACTCACACAGAGACCCACAGACTCACACAGACACCCACAGACTCACCGCACAGACACCCACAGACTCACACAGACACCCACAGACTCACACAGACTCACCACACAGAGACCCACAGACTCACACAGACACCCACAGACTCACCGCGCAGAGACCCACAGACTCACCACACAGAGACCCACAAACTCATCACACAGAGACCCACAGACTCATCACACAGAGACCCACAGACTCACACAGAGACCCACAGACTCACCGCGCAGAGACCCACACGGTGAGGGGTGTGTTGCTGAGCGTACCGAGTGGGTACGATGACCGTGATGGGGAACCGGACCAGTGGACCCATCTGGGGGCTCGCGATGTTGTAGGCGCAGAGCTGAACAAAGACAAAGACAGAGGTCCCCCGTGTAGCCTCGACCAGACTGTTGGGGCAAGTGCTGTTAGCGAGTAGCAGCAGCGCCTATGAAGGCTACCGGCGCTGTGGCACACGAGGGGGTGGGTGGCCAGCACCACGCCCGGCCGCCTTTGTCTCCCCAGTGGCGATGGTTACACACCGCAGCAGGTACTCATCTGAGGTTGAGTCGACCTAGGGGAGGCCCAGGATTGGTTCAGATAATCGTCACCGGTGGTGTTGGCCATGAGCGGGAATCGAACCCGGGTCGCCAGGTTCATAGCGCAGCGCGCTGACCACTACACTACCGCTCCCACACACACACAGACACACAGACACAACAACAACCGCCATTCGCCACTAAGTGGCGGTGACGTCACCACGACGCTTGTGCCAGGCCATGTGCACCTTGAGGCCACGTGAAGTGTCGAACGCCCGCTGGCAGGAGGTCACGGGGCAGACCCAGGTGCCACGGGTCGACTGACCGAGATGACCGAGATGACTGGCTGATGCACCACCTGTGCCCCCTACTGTGCCAACTTGCTGTGCTTTAGCCACCCGGCGCTCCGCTCGTTGTTGTGAGCGTCGCTCCTCCGCCCTCCGTTGTTGTTGGAGGGCGACTGCCTCCAACTGCCCAGTAGCGTCCTTCACGAGCCTCCTCCACTGAGGCCGATCTTGACACCGCTGGTACCAGTCATCGGCAAGTCCACTCAGCTCCACGTCCTCCTGTACCACATCACTCCATCTCTTCTCTAGCCCGTGCCGCGCCCGTTTAGCCCCCTCGATCCGGCCGAACAAAAGCTGTTTAGGCATGCGGTGGCTGGGCATGCGGGCTACATGACCCAGCCAACGCAGCCTTGCCTGCCGGAGGAGCTCACTGATGGGACTTTGCCCAGATCTTTCAAGGACTTGTGAGCTCCTCACACAATCCAGCCTGGTCAAACCCAGGATGGATCGTAGGCAGGCCAGCCTAAATGTTTCCAACCGGCGAAGATGCTCCACTAGGGGGGTCCACGTTTCGCAAGCGTAGAGAAGGGAGGGAATGACCGTGGCCGAGAAGACCTGAAGCTTCGTGCGGAGCGACAGACCAGGTAGCTTCCACACAGCGTTACGCAACCGATGAAAAGATATTGCCGCTCGACTGATTCGGAGTGAGACCTCTGCTGATAAACTGGAGCTGGTCATGAGCACACTGCCCAGGTATGGGAAACTCTCTACTCTCTCCACAACTGCCCCATCACCGATTGGGAGTTGTGGGGGCGGAGTGCCCGATGGTACAAAATACCCAGGCAGGTGCTTAGTTTTGGTGGGGCTGATGGTAAGGCCCCACCTCTTAGTGGCACACTCCAGCCTCAGCAGCAGCGTCTCCAACTCCTCTTCTGAATGAGCAGCTATTACCAAATCATCGGCATACATAACGTGGTTGACCAATAGGGAGCCATCCCTTGATCGCACCCGGGCGTCGATCAGCCTCCCATTATATCTGTACCAAATGGTAATTCCCCCGGTACAGCTATTGAAGGCTTCACGAACTACGCAGTCGAAATAGATGTTAAATAATGTGGGAGCCAGAGGACATCCCTGTCGCACCCCAAGGTGTACAGGGAAAGGCTCCGACTCCCGGCCACGTAGTTTTACCCGGGCCCGCTCACCATCATGAAGGTCCTTAATGATCGTGAGCAGAGGGTCAGGGACTCCGAAAGCACGAAGAACAACCCAGAGCCCAGTCCTACTGATGGTATCATAGGCCTTGACCAGGTCAATAAAGCAGAGATGTAGGTCTTTTTGGAATTCCCTACACCTCTGCTGTAGCAGACGGACAGAAAATATGGCATCTGTGCAGGACCGCCCTTTCCTGAAACCACATTGGGGCTCCGCAAGCCTCTCCTCAGCATGCCTAGCAAGGCGATGTTGAATAATCCTTGCCAGGACCTTACCCGGCACACTGAGGAGTGAGATGCCCCTGTAGTTGTTACAGTCTGTGCGGTCCCCCTTCTTAAAGAGGGGGACCACCAGGGCATCCTTCCAGTCCTGCGGAACCCGTCCAGTGGTCCAGACTGTTGTTATGATGTCATATAGGGCAGTCTGTGCACAAACGCCACCCTCCCTCAGCATTTCGCCTGGGAGATCATCTCTGCCCGGTGCCTTCCCTGGTCTCAGACTCCGGATCGCCCTCAGTACTTCCTCAACAGCCGGTACCTCAGCCAGCCACTCACAGGGGGTGACCTCTTCCAATATTTGAGGCACCGCAGCCTCAGCAGGGTTATCCCCACTTTGTGCCATGATGTTTTCCTGGCTGAGAGATTTTCCCTCCCCCAGGACCTCACAGAAATGCTCAGCAAATCTGCAAACCTGTTCCTGGGGGTCGGAGATTGGATCACCGTTTTTTCCTCTAATGATGGTAATAGGTGTGGCGCTGCAGGTTACTTTTTTGATGGAGTTAAATAGTGATTTGTGATCGCGGGCCACTGAGGCAGACTCCATCTCCTCAGCAACCCGCGACCACCACCCATCCTTACAGCGCCTTACGGCTCTCCGAACCTCCGAGCGAAGGCTGCGGTAAACCTCCTCATTCTCTGACGTGGGATGCTGTAGGCGATGAGAGTGGGCCTGTCGCTTTTTCTCAATTAACCTGAACACCTCCTCCGTCAGCCAGGGTTCCCGGGGAGGTCTGGACCGCGTACCCAAAGCAGCCATTGCAGCTGAATGAGTCACAGTCTTAAACCTCGCCCATTTACCCTCGACATCAGGTGGAGTGGGGGACGATGCCAACCCCAGCTGCAAGCGATGATGAAATTCTCGCTTGCAACTTTCATCAGCTAACTTAGACCAGGCCACTTTTGGTTGGAATGGGATCCTGGGTGTACACCCACCACCGGAGTGGAAGAATGGCAGGCGCATCTTACAGATGACTAGTCGATGGTCAGAGGGCAGATCAGCTCCACGGTAGGTCCTGGTGTCAAGGACATGGGCTCGCATCCGCTGGTCCGTCACTACGTAGTCCAGCAGATGTTCTTGCTTGGACCCGGCATGCATCCATGATGTTGTGTGGATGCGCCGATGCCGGAAGAGCGTGTTGGTAATTACAAGCCCATGGGCTGCACAGAAATCTAGCAGCCTCCTACCGTTGTTATTGAGCTGATCTGGCCCATGCCTTCCAATCACTCCAGACCAGGTGCCAGCATCATGACCAACTCGGGCATTGAAGTCACCCAACAAGATGACTCTGTCCCGAGTGGCCACTTTAGCCAGCACCTGTGACAGTAGGTCATAGAAAGCGTCTGACTCATCGGCTTTGCCTGCATCCCTCCACGGATGTTCGTCTTCGGTGGGGGCGTAAGTAACCACGACCACCACTCCTCGCCTCTGGTTGATGGGAAGGCGAGCCCAAAGTATCCTGGGGCTTACAGCTTCCCACACCTCACCGCCACGCTCCCACGCCCCCTTCATTCTTTTGTTCAGAAGAAGAGCCACACCCTGTTGTTTGGCAGTCTCCTGCCCCGAGTAGAGGACTGTCCACCCCTCATGGTGGCAGGAGCCAGAACCGGTCCACCGGACCTCCTGAATGCCACAGAGATCCAGGCGGTACCGGTCCAGCTCCCGACAGAGGAGTGGCAGCCTCTCCTCCGCAGTGAGCGTTCGAACATTCCACGTGGCCATCCGCAATGGTTTTTCGTTGTTACTGGAGGAGCCCCGAGGGTTAAAATTCAATCTCCTGGCTCCGCCAAATGGGGTTTGGCCAGGAGACGTCATAAAAGCCTGACCCCCCGGGGCCTCCGGCACAAGCTTATTAATTACAGGTTTATGTTTAAATCGTAGTTTAGTGGTGGTTAATTGAAGGTGGAGGGGTTACCAGCCCCTCGCACCCGTCCAGAGCCCCCGTTTAGCCACTGTGGTGGTCACAGACGCCATGAGGGGAGAGGCCAATGGGCATTGGCCCTCCCCCCACAGCACTGCCCACGACAGTGTTGCCCGTCCGGCACCGCGAGGAGGTAGGAGGTTGTTTTGCCGGACACACAGACACACACACACACACAGACACACACACACAGACACACACACACACACAGACACACACACACAGACACACACACACAGACACACACACACACTGACACACACACACAGACACTCACACACACACACAGACACACAGACACACAGACACACACACACAGACACACACACAGACACACACAGACACACACAGACACACGCACACAGACACACACAGACACACACAGACACACGCACACAGACACACACACAAACACACACAGACACACACACACAGACACACACAGAGACACACACACACAGACACACACAGAGACACACACACACAGACACACACACACAGACACACAACAACAACCGCCATTCGCCACTAAGTGGCGGTGACGTCACCACGACGCTTGTGCCAGGCCATGTGCACCTTGAGGCTACCACGTGAAGTGTGTGTGATGTGGTACCTGTCTGTGTGGTACCTGTGTGTGTGTCACTGTGTGTGTGTCACTGTGTGTGTCACTGTGTGTGTGTCACTGTGTGTGTGTGTGTCACTGTGTGTGTGTGTGTCACTGTGTGTGTGTGTGTCACTGTGTGTGTCACTGTGTGTGTGTCACTGTGTGTGTGTCACTGTGTGTGTGTGTGTCACTGTGTGTGTGTGTGTGTCACTGCGTCACTGTGTGTGTCACTGTGTGTGTCACTGTGTCACTGTGTGTGTGTCACTGTGTGTGTCACAGAGGCTTGCGGAGCCCCAATGTGGTTTCAGGAAAGGGCGGTCCTGCACAGATGCCATATTTTCTGTCCGTCTGCTACAGCAGAGGTGTAGGGAATTCCAAAAAGACCTACATCTCTGCTTTATTGACCTGGTCAAGGCCTATGATACCATCAGTAGGACTGGGCTCTGGGTTGTTCTTCGTGCTTTCGGAGTCCCTGACCCTCTGCTCACGATCATTAAGGACCTTCATGATGGTGAGCGGGCCCGGGTAAAACTACGTGGCCGGGAGTCGGAGCCTTTCCCTGTACACCTTGGGGTGCGACAGGGATGTCCTCTGGCTCCCACATTATTTAACATCTATTTCGACTGCGTAGTTCGTGAAGCCTTCAATAGCTGTACCGGGGGAATTACCATTTGGTACAGATACAATGGGAGGCTGATCGACGCCCGGGTGCGATCAAGGGATGGCTCCCTATTGGTCAACCACGTTATGTATGCCGATGATTTGGTAATAGCTGCTCATTCAGAAGAGGAGTTGGAGACGCTGCTGCTGAGACTGGAGCGTGCCACTAAGAGGTGGGGCCTTACCATCAGCCCCACCAAAACTAAGCACCTGCCTGGGTATTTTGTACCATCGGGCACTCCGCCCCCACAACTCCCAATCGGTGATGGGGCAGTTGTGGAGAGAGTGGAGAGTTTCCCATACCTGGGCAGTGTGCTCATGACCGGCTCCAGTTTATCAGCAGAGGTCTCACTCCGAATCAGTCGAGCGGCAATATCTTTTCATCGGTTGCGTAACGCTGTGTGGAAGCTACCTGGTCTGTCGCTCCGCACGAAGCTTCAGGTCTTCTCGGCCACGGTCATTCCCTCCCTTCTCTATGCTTGCGAAACGTGGACCCCCCTAGTGGAGCATCTTCGCCGGTTGGAAACATTTAGGCTGGCCTGCCTACGATCCATCCTGGGTTTAACCAGGCTGGATTGTGTGAGGAGCTCACAAGTCCTTGAAAGATCTGGGCAAAGTCCCATCAGTGAGCTCCTCCGGCAGGCAAGGCTGCGTTGGCTGGGTCATGTAGCCCGCATGCCCAGCCACCGCATGCCTAAACAGCTTTTATTCGGCCGGATCGAGGGGGCTAAACGGGCGCGGCACGGGCTAGAGAAGAGATGGAGTGATGTGGTACAGGAGGACGTGGAGCTGAGTGGACTTGCCGATGACTGGTACCAGCGGTGTCAAGATCGGCCTCAGTGGAGGAGGCTCGTGAAGGACGCTACTGGGCAGTTGGAGGCAGTCGCCCTCCAACAACAACGGAGGGCGGAGGAGCGACGCTCACAACAACGAGCGGAGCGCCGGGTGGCTAAAGCACAGCAAGTTGGCACAGTAGGGGGCACAGGTGGTGCATCAGCCAGTCATCTCGGTCATCTCGGTCAGTCGACCCGTGGCACCTGGGTCTGCCCCGTGACCTCCTGCCAGCGGGTGTTCGACACTTCACGTGGCCTCAAGGTGCACATGGCCTGGCACAAGCGTCGTGGTGACGTCACCGCCACTTAGTGGCGAATGGCGGTTGTTGTTGTTGTGTCACTGTGTGTGTGTGTGTCACTGTGTGTGTCACTGTGTGTGTGTGTGTCACTGTGTGTGTCACTGTGTGTGTGTGTGTGTCACTGTGTGGTACCTGTGTGTGTGTGTGTCACTGTGTGTGTGTCACTGTGTGTGTGTCACTGTGTGTGTGTGTCACTGTGTGTGTGTGTGTCACTGTGTATGTGTGTGTCACTGTGTGTGTGTGTGTGTCACTGTGTGGTACCTGTGTGTGTGTGTGTCACTGTGTGTGTGTGTGTCACTGTGTGTGTGTGTGTCACTGTGTGTGTGTGTGTGTCACTGTGTGGTACCTGTGTGTGTGTGTCACTGTGTGTGTGTCACTGTGTGTGTGTGTGTCACTGTGTGTGTGTGTCACTGTGTGTGTGTGTGTCACTGTGTGTGTGTGTCACTGTGTGTGTGTGTCACTGTGTGTGTGTGTGTCACTGTGTGAGTGTGTCACTGTGTGTGTGTGTCACTGTGTGTGTGTGTCACTGTGTGTGTGTCACTGTGTGTGTGTGTGTGTCACTGTGTGTGTGTCACTGTGTCACTGTGTGTGTGTCACTGTGTGTGTGTCACTGTGTGTGTCACTGTGTGTGTGTCACTGTGTGTGTGTGTGTCACTGTGTGTGTGTCACTGTGTGTGTGTGTCACTGTGTGTGTGTGTCACTGTGTGTGTGTGTGTCACTGTGTGTGTGTGTGTGTCACTATGTGTGTCACTGTGTGTGTCACTGTGTGTGTGTGTGTGTGTCACTGTGTGTGTCATTGTGTGTGTCACTGTGTCACTGTGTGTGTGTCACTGTGTGTGTGTGTCACTGTGTGTGTGTGTCACTGTGTGTGTGTGTGTGTGTCACTGTGTGTGTGTCACTGTGTGTGTGTGTCACTGTGTGTGTGTGTGTCACTGTGTGTGTGTCACTGTGTGTGTCACTGTGTGTGTGTCACTGTGTGTGTGTGTCACTGTGTGTGTGTGTCACTGTGTGTGTGTGTCACTGTGTGTGTGTCACTGTGTGTGTCACTGTGTGTGTGTCACTGTGTGTGTGTCACTGTGTGTGTCACTGTGTGTGTCACTGTGCGTGTGTCACTGTGTGTGTCACTGTGTGTGTGTCACTGTGTGTGTCACTGTGTGTGCGTCACTGTGTGTGTCACTGTGTGTGTGTGTGTCACTGTGTGTGTGTGTGTCACTGTGTGTGTGTCACTGTGTCACTGTGTCACTGTGTGTGTGTGTGTGTCACTGTGTGTGTGTCACTGTGTGTGTGTGTGTCACTGTGTGTGTGTCACTGTGTCACTGTGTCACTGTGTGAGTGTGGTGGTTACCTCTGTGTGATGCAGACCCTCCGGCAGGCCCCGGGGGTCGACCTGCAGTGACACGTGCCTCGCCTGGTTCATGAGCTCCAGGTGCGAGGGGCAGCGCGCCCACGGCGCTGCACACGCCAGAGCCAGGTGCAGCTGCAGAGCGATCTTCACCTCGTTACCTACGCAGACACGGCGGGGGGACACGGCGGGGAGACACGGGGGGAGACACGGGGGGAGAGAGAGACACGGGGAGAGAGAGAGAGACACGGGGGGAGACACGGGGAGAGAGAGAGACACGGGGGGACACGCGGGGAGACACGGGGAGAGAGAGAGACACGGGGAGACACGGGGGGAGACACGGGGAGAGAGAGAGACACGGGGGGACACGCGGGGAGACACGGGGAGAGACACGGGGAGAGAGAGAGACATGGGGAGACACGGGGGGAGACACGGGGAGAGAGAGAGACACGGGGGGACACGCGGGGAGACACGGGGAGAGACACGGGGAGAGAGAGAGACATGGGGAGACACGGGGGGAGACACGGGGAGAGAGAGAGACACGGGGGGGACACGCGGGGAGACACGGGGAGAGACACGGGGAGAGAGAGAGACACGGGGAGACACGGCGGGGAGACACGGGGAGAGACACGGGGAGAGAGAGAGACACGGGGGGGACACGCGGGGAGACACGGGGAGAGACACGGGGAGAGAGAGAGACACGGGGAGACACGGCGGGGAGACACGGGGAGAGACACGGGGAGAGAGAGAGACACGGGGGGACACGGTGGGGAGACACGGGGAGAGACACGGGGGGGAGATGGGGGGGAGATGGGGGGGACACGGTGAGACACGGGGAGAGACACGGGGAGATGGGGGGGACACGGTGAGACACGGGGAGAGACACGGGGGAGAGACACGGGGAGAGACACGGGGAGACACGGGGAGAGAGAGAGACACGAGGAGAGAGAGAGACACGGGGAGACACGGGGAGAGACACGGGGACAGGGGGGGGATGGGGGGACACGGCGGGGAGACACGGGGAGAGACACGGGGGGGAGATGGGGGGGAGATGGGGGGGGACACGGTGAGACACGGGGAGAGACACGGGGAGATGGGGGGGACACAGTGAGACACGGTGAGACACGGGGAGAGACACGGGGAGATGGGGGGGACACGGTGAGACACGGGGAGAGACACGGGGAGAGACACGGGGAGAGAGAGAGACACGGGGAGACACGGGGAGAGAGAGAGACACGAGGAGAGAGAGAGACACGGGGAGACACGGGGAGAGACACGGGGACAAGGGGGGGATGGGGGGGACACGGCGAGGGGGGCACGGAGAGACACGGAGAGAGAGAGAGACACGGGGAGACGGTGGGACACGGGGGACACGGGGGACACGGGGACACACGGGGAGACGGAGGGAGATAAGGGGGGACACGGTGGAGACCATCTCTCTCCGTCTCTGTGTCTGCGTCTCTCCGTGTCTCTGTGTCTCTCTGTGTCTCTCTGTGTGTCTGCATCTCTCTGTGTCTCTCTCCGTGTCTCTCTCTCTGTGTCTCTGTGTGTCTCTGTCTGTGTCTCTGTGTCTCTCTCTGTGTGTCTCTGTGTGTCTCTGTGTCTCTCTCTGTGTCTCTGTGTCTCTCTCTGTGTCTCTGTGTCTCTCTCTGTGTGTCTCTGTGTGTCTCTGTGTCTCTCTCTGTGTCTCTGTGTCTCTCTCTGTGTCTCTGTGTCTCTCTCTGTGTGTCTCTGTGTGTCTCTGTCTGTGTCTCTGTGTCTCTCTCTGTGTGTCTCTGTGTGTCTCTGTCTGTGTCTCTGTGTCTCTCTCTGTGTCTCTCTCTGTGTCTCTGTGTCTCTCTCTGTGTCTCTGTGTCTCTCTCTGTGTCTCTGTGTCTCTCTCTGTGTCTCTCTCTGTGTCTCTGTGTCTCTCTCTGTGTGTCTCTGTGTCTCTCTCTGTGTGTCTCTGTGTCTCTCTCTGTGTCTCTGTGTCTCTCTCTGTGTCTCTCTCTGTGTGTCTCTGTGTCTCTCTCTGTGTCTCTCTCTGTGTCTCTCTCTGTGTCTCTGTGTCTCTCTCTGTGTCTCTCTCTGTGTCTCTGTGTCTCTCTCTGTGTGTCTCTGTGTCTCTCTCTGTGTGTCTCTGTGTGTCTCTGTCTGTGTCTCTGTGTCTCTCTCTGTGTCTCTCTCTGTGTGTCTCTGTGTGTCTCTGTCTGTGTCTCTGTGTCTCTCTCTGTGTCTCTCTCTGTGTCTCTGTGTCTCTCTCTGTGTGTCTCTGTGTCTCTCTCTGTGTCTCTGTGTCTCTCTCTGTGTGTCTCTGTGTCTCTCTCTGTGTCTCTGTGTCTCTCTCTGTGTCTCTCTCTGTGTCTCTCTCTGTGTCTCTCTGTGTCTGTGTGTCTCTCTCTGTGTCTCTGTCTGTGTCTCTGTGTCTCTCTCTCTGTGTCTGTGTGTCTCTGTGTCTCTCTCTCTGTGTCTCTCTGTCTGGGTCTCTGTGTGTCTCTGTCTGTGTCTCTGTGTCTCTCTCTCTGTGTCTCTGTGTGTCTCTGTGTCTCTCTCTCTGTGTCTCTGTGTCTCTCTCTCTGTGTCTCTGTGTGTCTCTGTGTGTCTCTCTCTGTGTCTCTCTGTCTGGGTCTCTGTGTGTCTCTGTCTGTGTCTCTGTGTCTCTCTCTCTGTGTCTCTGTGTGTCTCTGTGTCTCTCTCTCTGTGTCTCTCTGTCTGGGTCTCTGTGTGTCTCTGTCTGTGTCTCTGTGTCTCTCTCTCTGTGTCTCTGTGTGTCTCTGTGTCTCTCTCTCTGTGTCTCTCTGTCTGGGTCTCTGTGTGTCTCTGTCTGTGTCTCTGTGTGTCTCTCTCTGTGTCTCTGTGTGTCTCTGTGTCTCTCTCTCTGTGTCTCTCTGTCTGGGTCTCTGTGTGTCTCTGTCTGTGTCTCTGTGTGTCTCTCTCTGTGTCTCTGTGTCTCTCTGTGTCTCTCTCTGTGTCTCTCTCTGTGTCTCTCTCTGTGTCTCTGTGTGTCTCTGTGTGTCTCTGTCTGTGTCTCTGTGTCTCTCTCTGTGTCTCTGTGTCTCTGTGTCTGTGTGTCTCTCTCTGTGTCTCTGTGTCTCTGTGTCTCTCTCTGTGTCTCTCTCTGTGTCTCTCTCTGTGTCTCTCTGTGTCTCTCTCTGTGTCTCTCTCTGTGTCTCTCTCTGTGTCTCTCTCTGTGTCTCTCTCTGTGTCTCTGTGTCTCTCTCTGTGTCTCTCTCTGTGTCTCTCTCTGTGTCTCTCTCTCTGTGTCTCTGTGTGTCTCTGTCTGTGTCTCTGTGTCTCTCTCTGTGTCTCTGTGTCTCTGTGTCTCTGTGTCTCTGTGTCTCTCTCTGTGTCTCTCTCTGTGTCTCTCTCTCTGTGTCTCTGTGTGTCTCTGTGTCTCTCTGTGTCTGTGTGTCTCTGTGTCTCTCTCTCTGTGTCTCTCTGTCTGGGTCTCTGTGTGTCTCTGTCTGTGTCTCTGTGTGTCTCTGTGTGTCTCTGTGTGTCTCTCTCTGTGTCTCTGTGTGTCTCTGTGTGTCTCTGTGTCTCTCTCTGTGTCTCTCTCTGTGTCTCTCTCTGTGTCTCTGTGTCTCTCTCTGTGTGTCTCTGTGTGTCTCTGTCTGTGTCTCTGTGTCTCTCTCTGTGTCTCTGTGTCTCTGTGTCTCTCTCTGTGTCTCTCTCTGTGTCTCTCTGTGTCTCTCTCTGTGTCTCTCTCTGTGTCTCTCTGTGTCTCTCTCTGTGTCTCTCTCTGTGTCTCTGTGTCTCTCTCTGTGTCTCTCTCTGTGTCTCTCTCTGTGTCTCTCTCTCTGTGTCTCTGTGTGTCTCTGTCTGTGTCTCTGTGTCTCTCTCTGTGTCTCTGTGTCTCTGTGTCTCTGTGTCTCTGTGTCTCTCTCTGTGTCTCTCTCTGTGTCTCTCTCTGTGTCTCTCTCTGTGTCTCTGTGTCTCTGTGTCTGTGTGTCTCTCTCTGTGTCTCTGTGTCTCTGTGTCTCTCTCTGTGTCTCTCTCTGTGTCTCTCTCTGTGTCTCTCTCTGTGTCTCTCTCTGTGTCTCTGTGTCTCTGTGTCTCTCTCTGTGTCTCTGTGTGTCTCTGTCTGTGTCTCTGTGTCTCTCTCTGTGTCTCTGTGTCTCTCTCTCTGTGTCTCTGTGTCTCTCTCTCTGTGTCTCTGTGTGTCTCTGTCTGTGTCTCTGTGTCTCTCTCTGTGTCTCTCTCTGTGTCTCTCTCTGTGTCTCTGTGTCTCTGTGTCTCTCTCTGTGTGTCTCTCTGTGTCTCTCTCTGTGTCTCTGTGTCTCTGTGTCTCTGTGTCTCTCTCTGTGTGTCTCTCTGTGTCTCTCTCTGTGTCTCTGTGTCTCTCTCTCTGTGTCTCTCTGTGTCTGTGTGTCTCTGTGTCTCTCTCTCTCTGTGTCTCTCTGTCTGGGTCTCTGTGTCTCTCTGTGTGTCTCTGTGTCTCTCGCTGTGTCTCTCTCTGTGTGTCTCTCTGTCTCTCTCTCTGTCTCTCTCTCCGTGTCTCACCGGTGCCCTCGGGGAACGACGGCTCGATGGACACTCCGTACTCGTGAGCGGATCCCAGCTGCTCTCTCTGTGTCTCTCTCTGTCTCTCTGTGTGTCTCTCTGTCTCTGTGTCTCTCTCTCCGTGTCTCTCTCCGTGTCTCACCGGTGCCCTCGGGGAACGACGGCTCGATGGACACTCCGAACTCGTGAGCGGATCCCAGCTGCTCTCTCTCCCGCAGGTAAACTCCGCGCATGGATCCGACGCTCGCAGCAAAGCGCAGCAGGGCGCACGGAGAGCCCGCACTCGCCACCAGCAGCTCGAACGCTCGGTCCACCTGGGCCACCCGGGGTAGGCCGGGGAGAGGAGGGGGAGGGGAGGCTCTGTGTGGTGAGTCTGCGTGTGTGTGTGTGTGTGAGTCTGTGTCTGTGTGGTGAGTCTGTGTGTGAGTGTGGTGAGTCTGTGGGTCTCTGTGTGATGAGTCTGTGGGTCTCTGTGTGAGTGAGTCTGTGGGTCTCTGTGTGATGAGTCTGTGGGTCTCTGTGTGATGAGTCTGTGGGTCTCTGTGTGATGAGTCTGCGGGTCTCTGTGTGATGAGTCTGTGGGTCTCTGTGTGGTGAGTCTGTGGGTCTCTGTGTGGTGAGTCTGTGGGTCTCTGTGTGGTGAGTCTGTGTGTGAGTGTGATGAGTCTGTGGGTCTCTGTGTGATGAGTCTGTGGGTCTCTGTGTGGTGAGTTTGTGGGTCTCTGTGTGGTGAGTCTGTGGGTCTCTGTGTGATGAGTCTGTGGGTCTCTGTGTGATGAGTCTGTGGGTCTCTGTGTGATGAGTCTGTGGGTCTCTGTGTGGTGAGTCTGTGGGTCTCTGTGTGATGAGTCTGTGGGTCTCTGTGTGGTGAGTCTGTGGGTCTCTGTGTGGTGAGTCTGTGGGTCTCTGTGTGATGAGTCTGTGGGTCTCTGTGTGGTGAGTCTGTGGGTCTTTGTGTGATGAGTCTGTGGGTCTCTGTGTGATGAGTCTGTGGGTCTCTGTGTGATGAGTCTGTGGGTCTCTGTGTGATGAGTCTGTGGGTCTCTGTGTGGTGAGTCTGTGGGTCTCTGTGTGATGAGTCTGTGGGTCTCTGTGTGGTGAGTCTCTGTGTGGTGAGTCTGTGGGTCTCTGTGTGATGAGTCTGTGGGTCTCTGTGTGGTGAGTCTGTGGGTCTCTGTGTGGTGAGTCTGTGGGTCTCTGTGTGGTGAGTCTGTGGGTCTCTGTGTGGTGAGTCTGTGTGTCTCTGTGTGTGTGTGAGTCTGTGTGTGTGTGAGTCTGTGTGTGTGTGTGTGAGTCTGTGTGTGTGTCTGTGTGTGTGTGAGTCTGTGTGTGTGTCTGTGTCTGTGTGTGAGTCTGTGTGTGTGCGTGTGTAAGTGAGTCTGTGTGTGTGTGTGAGTCTGTGTGCGTGTGAGTCTGTGTGTGTGTGAGTCTGTGAGTCTGTGTGTGTGTGTGTGAGTCTGTGTGTGAGTCTGTGTGTGTGCGTGTGTGCGTGTGTGTGTGAGTCTGTGAGTCTGTGTGTGTGTGAGTCTGTGTGTGAGTCTGTGTGTGAGTCTGTGTGTGTAAGTGAGTGAGTCTGTATGTGAGTCTGTGTGTGTGTGTGCGTGTGTAAGTGAGTCTGTGTGTGTGTGCGTGTGTGTGTGTGAGTCTGTGTGTGAGTCTGTGTGTGTGTGTGTGTGTGTGTGAGTCTGTGTGTGTGTGTGAGTCTGTGTGTGTGTGTGAGTCTGTGTGTGTGTAAGTGAGTCTGTGTGTGTGAGTCTATGTGTGTCTGTGTGCGTGTGGGTGTGTGAGTCTGTGTGTGAGTCTGTGTGTGAGTCTGTGTGCGAGTCTGTGCGTGTGTGTGTGTGTGAGTCTGTGTGTGTGTGTGTAAGTGAGTCTGTTTGTGTGAGTCTGTGTGAGTCTGTGTGTGTGTGTGTGCGTGTGTAAGTGAGTCTGTGTGAGTCTGTGTGTGAGTCTGTGTGTGTGTGTAAGTGAGTCTGTGTGAGTCTGTGTGTGAGTCTGTGTGTGTGTGTGTGTAAGTGAGTCTGTGTGTGTGTGTGTGTGTGTGATTCTGTGTGTGTATGTAACTGCGTGTGAGTCTGTGTGTGTGTGTGTGAGTCTGTGTGTGTGTGTGAGTCTGTGTGTGTGTCTGTGTGTGAGTCTGTGTGTGTGTGAGTCTGTGTGTGTGTGTGTGTGAATCTGTGTGTGTCTGTGTGTGAGTCTGTGTGTGTGTGTGAGTCTGTGTGTGAGTTGGTGTGTGTGTGTGTGAGTCTGTGTGTGTGTGTGTGAGTCTCTGTGTGTGTGTGAGTCTGTGTGTGTGTGAGTCTGTGTGTGTGTGTGAGTGTGAGTGTGTGTGAGTCGGTGTCTGTGTGTGAGTCTGTGTGTGTGTGTGTGGTGAGTCTGTGGGTCTCTGTGTGGTGAGTCTGTGGGTCTCTGTATGATGAGTCTATGGGTCTCTGTGTGTGTGTGAGTCTGTGTGTGTGTGAGTCTGTGTGTGTGTGTGAGTCTGTGTGTGTGTCTGTGTGTGTGTGAGTCTGTGTGTGTGTCTGTGTCTGTGTGTGAGTCTGTGTGTGTGCGTGTGTAAGTGAGTCTGTTTGTGTGTGTGAGTCTGTGTGCGTGTGAGTCTGTGTGTGTGTGAGTCTGTGAGTCTGTGTGTGTGTGAGTCTGTGTGTGAGTCTGTGTGTGTGCGTGTGTGCGTGTGTGTGTGAGTCTGTGAGTCTGTGAGTCTGTGTGTGTGTGAGTCTGTGTGTGAGTCTGTGTGTGAGTCTGTGTGTGTAAGTGAGTGAGTCTGTATGTGAGTCTGTGTGTGTGT
This sequence comes from Lampetra fluviatilis, assembly GCF_964198595.1. Lineage (NCBI taxonomy): Eukaryota > Metazoa > Chordata > Hyperoartia > Petromyzontiformes > Petromyzontidae > Lampetra > Lampetra fluviatilis. The sequence goes on along the minus strand of NW_027621677.1, from coordinate 17,985 downwards.
GTGCGTGTGTAAGTGAGTCTGTGTGTGTGTGCGTGTGTGTGTGTGAGTCTGTGTGTGAGTCTGTGTGTGTGTGTGTGTGTGTGTGTGAGTCTGTGTGTGTGTAAGTGAGTCTGTGCGTGCGAGTCTCACCTGGATGAGTCTGTGTGTGTGTGTGAGTGAGTCTGTGTGTGAGACTGTGAGTGAGTGAGTGAGTGTGTGTGAGTCTGTGAGTGAGTGAGTCTGTGTGTGAGTGAGTCTGTGTGTGTGTGTGTGTGTGAATCTGTGTGTGTGTGTGTGAGTCTGTGTGTAAGTGAGTCTGTGTGTGTGTGAGTCTGTGTGTGTGTGAGTCTGTGTGTGAGTCTGTGTGTGTGTGTGTGAGTCTGTGTGTGTGTGTGTGAGTCTGTGTGTGTCTGTGTGTGTATCTGCGTGTGAGTCTGTGTGTGTGTCTGTGTCTGTGTGTGTGTGAGTCTGTGCGTGTGTGAGTCTGTGTGTGAGTCTGTGTGTGTGTGTGAGTCTGTGTGTGTGTGTGTGTGTGTGTGTCTGTGTGTGTATCTGCGTGTGAGTCTGTGTGTGTGTCTGTGTCTGTGTGTGTGTGAGTCTGTGCGTGTGAGTCTGTGTGTGAGTCTGTGTGTGTGTGCGTGTGTAAGTGAGTCTGTGTGTGTGTGCGTGTGTGTGAGTCTGTGTGTGTGTGCGTGTGTGAATATGTGTGTGTGTGCATGCGTGTGTGTGAGTCTGTGTGTGTGTGTGTGAGTCTGTGTGTGTGTGAGTCTGTGTGTGTGTGAGTCTGTGTGTGTGTGAATCTGTGTGTGAGTCTGTGTGTGTGTGAGTCTGTGTGTAAGTGTAAGTGTGTGAGTCTGTGTGTGTGTGAGTCTGTGTGTGTGTGAATCTGTGTGTGAGTCTGTGTGTGTGTGAGTCTGTGTGTAAGTGTAAGTGTGTGAGTCTGTGGGTGTGAGTCTGTGTGTGTGTGAATCTGTGTGTGAGTCTGTGTGTGTGTGAGTCTGTGTGTAAGTGTAAGTGTGTGAGTCTGTGTGTGTGTGAGTCTGTGTGTGTGTGAGTCTGTGTGTGTGTGAGTCTGTGTGTGAGTCTGTGTGTGTATGTATTTGTGTGTAAGTGAGTGTATGTATCTGTGTGTGTGTGCGTGTGTAAGTGAGTGTGTGTGTGTGTGAGTATGTGAGTGTGTGTGTGTGAGTGTGTGTCTGTGTGTGTGTGTGAGTCTGTGTGCGAGTCTGTGTGTGTATGTATCTGTGTGTGTGTGCGTGTGTAAGTGAGTGTGTGTGTGTGTGTGAGTATGTGAGTGTGTGTGTGTGTGAGTGTGTGTCTGTGTGTGTGTGTGAGTCTGTGTGTGTATGTATCTGTGTGTGTGTGCGTGTGTAAGTGAGTGTGTGTGTGTGTGAGTATGTGAGTGTGTGTGTGTGTGAGTGTGTGTCTGTGTGTGTGTGTGAGTCTGTGTGTGTATGTATCTGTGTGTGTGTGCATGTGTAAGTGAGTGTGTGTGTGTGTGTGAGTATGTGAGTGTGTGTGAGTGTGTGTCTGTGTGTGTGTGTGAGTCTGTGTGTGAGTCTGTGTGTGTATGTATCTGTGTGTGTGTGCGTGTGTAAGTGAGTAAGTGTGAGTGTGCGTGTGCGAGTCTCACCTGGATGAGCCCGTGGCCCTGAGCGAACACTTCGATGTGCCCCAGACGCACCGCCGAGTTCTCCAGGGCGCGGCGCACCGAGTGCGGCGAGTACGGCACGCCCAGCGACTTCAGCCCTGCACGAGGCCAGACACGGCGACAGCAACACGACCTTCGTGACCCCAGACACCGACCCGGCCATCGTGACCCCTGACACGGCTACAGCAACATGACCTTCGTAACCCCAGACACCGACCCGGCCATCGTGACCCCAGACACGGCGACAGCAACACGACCTTCGTGACCCCAGACACCGACCCGCCCATCGTGACCCCAGACACGGCTACAACAACACGACCTTCGTGACCCCAGACAGCAACACGGCCATCGTGACCCCAGACACGGCGACAGCAACACGACCTTCGTGACCCCAGACAGCAACACGACCCTCGTGACCCCAGACACGGCGACAGCAACACGACCTTCGTGACCCCAGACAGCAACACGACCCTCGTGACCCCAGACACGGCGACAGCAACACGACCTTCGTGACCCCAGACAGCAACACGACCCTCGTGACCCCAGACACGGCGACAGCAACACGACCTTCGTGACCCCAGACAGCAACACGACCCTCGTGACCCCAGACACGGCGACAGCAACACGACCTTCGTGACCCCAGACAGCAACACGACCATCGTGACCCCAGACACTGACCCAGCCATCGTGACCCCAGACACTGACCCGGCCATCGTGACCCCAGACACGGCGACAGCAACACGACCTTCGTGACCCCAGACACCGACACGACCATCGTGACCCCAGACACTGACCCAGCCATCGTGACCCCAGACACTGACCCGGCCATCGTGACCCCAGACACGGCTACAGCAACACGACCTTCGTGACCCCAGACACCGACACGACCATCGTGACCCCAGACACTGACCCAGCCATCGTGACCCCAGACACCGACCCGGCCATCGTGACCCCAGACACCGACCTGGCCATCGTGACCCCAGACACTGACCCGGCCATCGTGACCCCAGACACCGACCCGGCCATCGTGACCCCAGACACCGACCCGGCTATCGTGACCCCAGACACCGACCCGGCCATCGTGACCCCAGACACTGACCCGGCCATCGTGACCCCAGACACCGACCCAGCCATCGTGACCCCAGACACCGACCCAGCCATCGTGACCCCAGACACCGACCCAGCCATCGTGACCCCAGACACTGACCCGGCCATCATGACCCCAGACACCGACCCAGCCATCGTGACCCCAGACACTGACCCGGCCATCGTGACCCCAGACACCGACCCAGCCATCGTGACTCCAGACACCGACCCAGCCATCGTGACCCCAGACACTGACCCGGCCATCGTGACCCGAGACACTGACCTGGCCATCGTGACCCCAGACACTGACCCAGCCATCGTGACCCCAGACACTGACCCGGCCATCGTGACCCCAGACACTGACCCGGCCATCGTGACCCCAGACACCGACCCAGCCATCGTGACCCCAGACACGGACCCAGCCATCGTGACCCCAGACACTGACCTGGCCATCGTGACCCCAGACACTGACCCGGCCATCGTGACCCCAGACACCGACCCGGCCATCGTGACCCCAGACACTGACCCAGCCATCGTGACCCCAGACACCAACCCGGCCATCGTGACCCCAGACACTGACCCAGCCATCGTGACCCCAGACACCGACCCAGCCATCATGACCCCAGACACCGACCCGGCCATCGTGTCCCCACAGACTGACCCGACCATCGTGACCCCAACGACCGACCCAGCCATCGTGACCCCAGACACCGACCCGGCCATCGTGACCCCACGACCGACCCGACTCATCGTGACCCGACCCACCGACCGACCCGACCTCATCGACCCACCGACCCGACCCTCGACCCTCTACCGACCGACCCTACCCGACCGGACCCCACCGACCGACCCATCGTGACCCCACTGACCGACCCGACCCATCGTGACCCCACCGACCGACCCGACCCATCGTGACCCCACCGAGACCCCACCGACCGACCCGACCCATCGTGACCCCACCGACCGACCCGACCCATCGTGACCCCACCGACCGACCCGACCCATCGTGACCCCACCGACCGACCCGACCCATCGTGACCCCACCGACCGACCTGACCCATCGTGACCCCACCGATTGACCCGGCCGTGGTGACCCCAGCGACTGACCCGACAGGATGAGCGCGATGCCCCCGCAGGCGTTGGGCGAGGACATGGAGGTGCCGTTCATCAGCTGGGTGCCCCGCAGCGTCCAGTTGGGCACGGCGGCGATCGCACCGCCCGGAGCGCTCACGCACACGCCCAGAGAGCCGTCCACGCTGATACATACAGATACATACACACAGATACATACATACAGATACATACAGATACATACACACAGATACATACATACAGATACATACACACAGATACATACAGATACATACACACAGATACATACACACAGATACATACACACAGATACATACACACAGATACATACACACAGATACATACACACAGATACATACACACAGATACATACACACAGATACATACACACAGATACATACACACAGATACATACAGATACATACACACGCTCACGCACACGCGCAGAGAGCCGTCCACGCTGACACACACAGATACACACAGACACACACACACAGACACACACACAGACACACACACACATACACACACACATACACACACATACAGATACATACACACACACTGATACACTCACACAGATACACACAGATAGGTGGTGGTGGTGGTGGTGGTTGTGGTGGTGGTGGTGGTGGTGGTGGCGGTGGTGGTGGTGGTGGTGGTGATGGTGGTGGCGGTGGCGGTGGTGGTGGTGGTAATGGTGGTGGTGGTGGCAGTGGTGGTGGTGGTAGCGGTGGTGGTGGTGGTGTTGGTGGTGGCAGTGGTGGTGGTGGTGGTGGTGGCGGTGGTGGTGGTGGTGTTGGTGGTGGTGGTGATGGCGATGGTGGTGGTGGTGGTGTTAGTGATGGTGGTGGCGGTGGCGGTGTTGGTGGTGGTGGTGGTGTTGGTGATGGTGGTGGCGGTGGCAATGGTGGTGGCGGTGGCGGCGGTGGCGGTGGTGGCGGTGATGGTGGTGGCGGTGGTGGTGGTGGTGGTGGTGGTGGCGGTGTTGGTGGTGGTGGTGGTGGTGGCGGTGGTGGTGGTGGCGATGGTGGTGGTGATGGTGGTGGTGGTGGTGGCGATGGTGGTGGTGGCGGTGGTGTTGGTGGTGGTGGTGACGGTGGTGGTGTTGGTGGTGGTGATGGTGATGGTGGTGGTGGTGGTGGCGGTGGTGGTGGTGGTGGTGGTGGCGGTGGTGTTGGTGGTGGTGGTGACGGTGGTGGTGTTGGTGATGGTGATGGTGGTGGTGGTGGCGGTGGTGGTGGTGGCGGTGGTGGTGGTGGTGGTGGTGGCGATGGTGGTGGTGATGGTGGTGATGGTGGTGGTGGTGGTGATGGTGGTGGTGATGGTGGTGGTGATGGTGGGGGTGGTGGTGGTGGTGATGGTGGTGGTGATGGTGGTGGTGATGGTGGGGGTGGTGGTGGTGGCGATGGTGGTGGTGTTGGTGGTGGTGATGGTGATGGTGGTGGTGGTGGCGGTGGTGGTGGCGGTGGTGGTGGTGGTGGAGGGCTACCAGGGCCCACGCGATGACCAGGTGTACTGGTTGCCGGGCAGCTTCTCCCGCAGCGAGTACTCAGCCACCATCATGTCCGGAGAGACGTAGGCCCCCACGCCTGCCAACGCGCACACACCACACACACACATCATACACACACACATCATACACACACACACATCACACACACACATCATACACACACACATCATACACACACACATCATACACACACACATCATACACACACACACATCATACACACACACATCACACACCACACACACATCATACACACACACATCATACACACACACACATCATACACACACACATCATACACACACACACACACACATCATACACACACACATCATACACACACACACATCATACACACACACATCATACACACACACATCATACACACACACATCATACACACACACACATCATACACACACACATCACACACCACACACACATCATACACACACACACATCATACACACACACATCACACACCACACACACATCATACACACACACACACATCATACACACACACACACATCATACACACACCACACACACACATACATCATACACACACACACATCATACACACACACCACACACACACACATCACACACACACACATCATACACACACACACACACATATACACACACACATCATACACACACACACATCACACACATCACACACACACACACATCATACACACACCACACACACACATACATCATACACACACACACACATCATACACACACATCATACACACACACACCAAACATACATCATACACACACACCACACACACACACACCACACACACACACACCACACACACCACACACCACACACACCACACACACACACCACACACACCACACACACACCACACACACCACACACACCACACACACCACACACACACCACACACACCACACACACATCAAACACACACACACACACACCACACACACACCACACACACACACCACACACACCACACCACGCACACCACACACACACACACCACACACACACACACACACACCACACACATCACACACACACACACCACACACACCCCACACCACACACACACACCCCACACACACCACACACACACTACACACACCACGCACACCACACACATCACACACACACACACCACACACACCACACCACACACCACACACACACCACACACACACAATACACCCCACACACACCACACACACACACCACACACACCACACACACCCACCACACACACCACACACACCACACACACCACACCACACACCACACACACCACACACACACATCACACACACACACACCACACACACACACCACACACACACCACACACACACACCACACACACACACCACACACCACACACACACACACCACACACATCACACACACACACACCACACACACACACACCACACACACACATCACACACACACCACACACACACACACCACACACACACACACCACACACACCCCACACACACCACACACCACACACACCCCACACACACCACACACACACCACACACACCACACACGCACCACACACACCACACACACACATCACACACCGCACACACACACCACACACACCACACACACACACACCACACACACACACACCACACACACACACACCACACACACACACACACCACACACACACACCACACACCACACACACCACACACATCACACACACACCACACACACCACACACATCACACACACACACACCACACACACACATCTCACACACACACACACCACACACACACACACACCACACACACACACACACCACACACACCACACACACACACACCCCACACACACCACACACCACACACACACACATCACACACACATCACACACACACACCACACACACAACACACACACCACACACGCACCACACACACCACACACACCGCACACACCACACACACCACACACACACCACACTCACACACCACACACACACACCACACACACCACACTCACACACCACACACACACACCACACACACCACACACACACCACACACACACACCACACACCACACTCACACACCACACACACACACCACACACTCACACACCACACACACACACATCACACACCACACACACACACCGCACACACACCACACACACACACACCACACACACCACACCACACACACACACCACACACACCACACCACACACACACACCACACACACCACACCACACACACACACCACACACACCACACACACACCACACACACCCCACACACACCCACACCACACACACACCACACACACACACACCACACACACCACACACACACCACACACATCACACACACACCACACACACCACACACACACACACCACACACACACACACCACACACCACACACACCACACCACACACCACACACACCACACACACACACCACACACACACCCCACACACACCACACACATCACACACACCACCACACACACACCACACACACACACCACACACACACACACCACACACACCACACACCACACACACCACACACACACACCACACACACCACACACACCACACACACCACACACCACACACACCACACACACCACACACACCACACACACACACACCACACACACACACACACCACACACACCACACACACCACACACACACACACACACCACACACACCACACACACACCACACACACACCACACACACACCACACACACACCACACACACCACACACACCACACACACACACCACACACACACACCACACACACCACACACACCACACACACCACACACACCACACACCACACACACACCACACACACACACCACACACCACACACACCACACACACACCACACACACACCACACCACGTGGGTGAGCGATTCCTCACCGATGACAGAGGGCAGCGTTCCACCCGGTGAGCCCACGGTGGAGAGGCAGGGTCCGTTGTTGCCGGCACTCGACACAAACACCACGCCGTGCTTGCTCACCGCCTCCGTGATCACCTCGCACACTCGCCTGGTGAGGGGCGGTGAGGGGCGGTGAGGTGGTGAGGGGTGGTGAGGGTGAGGGTGGTGAGGAGCGGTGAGGGTGGGGAGGGTGGTGAGGGGCGGTGAGGTGGTGAGGGTGGTGAGGGTGGTGAGGGTGGGGAGGGTGGTGAGGGTGAGGGTGGTGAGGGTGGTGAGGGTGAGAAGCGGTGGGGGCGGTGAGGGTGGTGAGGGTGGTGAGGGGTGGTGAGGGTGGTGAGGTGGTGAGGGGTGGTGAGGGTGGTGAGGGGTGGTGAGGGGTGGTGAGGGTGGTGAGGGTGGTGAGGTGGTGAGGGTGGTGGTGAGTGTGGTGGTGGTGAGGGTGGTGAGGGTGGTGAGGGTGGTGGTGAGTGTGGTGGTGGTGAGGGTGGTGAGGGTGGTGAGGGTGGTGGTGAGTGTGGTGGTGGTGAGGGTGGTGAGGGTGGTGAGGGTGGTGGTGAGTGTGGTGGTGGTGAGGGTGGTGAGGGTGGTGAGGGTGGTGAGGGGCGGTGAGGTGGTGAGGGTGGTGAGGGTGGTGAGGGTGGTGAGGGGCGGTGAGGTGGTGAGGGTGGTGAGGGGCGGTGAGGGTGGTGAGGGTGGTGAGGGTGAGGGTGGTGAGGGGCGGTGAGGTGGTGAGGTGGTGAGGTGGTGAGGGGCGGTGAGGTGGTGAGGGGTGGTGAGGGTGGTGAGGGGCGGTGAGGGTGAGGGTGGTGAGGGGCGGTGAGGTGGTGAGGTGGTGAGGGGCGGTGAGGAGCGGTGAGGGTGGGGAGGGTGGTGAGGGGCGGTGAGGGTGGTGAGGGGCGGTGAGGGTGGTGAGGGTGGTGAGGGGCGGTGAGGTGGTGAGGGTGGTGAGGGGCGGTGAGGGTGGTGAGGTGGTGAGGGGTGGTGAGGGTGGTGAGGGTGGTGAGGTGGTGAGGGGTGGTGAGGGTGGTGAGGGGTGGTGAGGGTGGTGAGGGGCGGTGAGGGTGGGGAGGGTGGTGAGGGGCGGTGAGGGGCGGTGAGGGTGGTGAGGGTGGTGAGGGTGGTGAGGGGAGGTGAGGGTGGTGAGGGTGGTGAGGGTGGTGAGGGGAGGTGAGGGTGGTGAGGGTGGCGAGGGTGGTGAGGGTGGTGAGGGCGGTGAGGGGCGGTGAGGGTGAGGGTGGTGAGGGTGGTGAGGGGCGGTGAGGTGGTGAGGGGTGGTGAGGGGTGGTGAGGGTGGTGAGGGGCGGTGAGGGTGAGGTGAGGGTGAGGTGAGGGTGGTGAGGGTGGTGAGGGGCGGTGAGGGTGAGGTGAGGGTGGTGAGGGTGGTGAGGGGCGGTGAGGGTGAGGTGAGGGTGAGGTGAGGGTGGTGAGGGTGGTGAGGTGGTGAGGGTGGTGAGGGTGGTGAGGGTGGTGAGGGGCGGTGAGGGTGAGGTGAGGGCGGTGAGGGTGGTGAGGGGTGGTGAGGGTGGTGAGGTGGTGAGGGGTGGTGAGGGTGGTGAGGGTGGTGAGGGAGGTGAGGGTGGTGAGGGGTGGTGAGGGTGGTGAGGTGGTGAGGGGTGGTGAGGGTGGTGAGGGTGGTGAGGGGTGGTGAGGGTGGTGAGGTGGTGAGGGGTGGTGAGGGCGGTGAGGGTGGTGAGGGGCGGTGAGGGTGGTGAGGGGCGGTGAGGGGCGGTGAGGGGCGGTGAGGTGGTGAGGGGTGGTGAGGTGGTGAGGGTGGTGAGGGTGGTGAGGGGCGGTGAGGTGGTGAGGGGTGGTGAGGGGTGGTGAGGGTGGTGAGGGTGGTGAGGGTGGTGAGGGGCGGTGAGGGTGAGGTGAGGGTGGTGAGGGTGGTGAGGGGCGGTGAGGGTGAGGTGAGGGTGAGGTGAGGGTGGTGAGGGTGGTGAGGTGGTGAGGGGTGGTGAGGGTGGTGAGGGTGGTGAGGGGCGGTGAGGGTGAGGTGAGGGTGAGGTGAGGGTGGTGAGGGTGGTGAGGTGGTGAGGGGTGGTGAGGGTGGTGAGGGTGGTGAGGGTGGTGAGGGGCGGTGAGGGTGAGGTGAGGGCGGTGAGGGTGGTGAGGGGTGGTGAGGTGGTGAGGGGTGGTGAGGGTGGTGAGGGTGGTGAGGGAGGTGAGGGTGGTGAGGGGTG
>NW_027621676.1:90000-106858 GCF_964198595.1 Lampetra fluviatilis | reverse complement strand
AAACGATGCCCCGTAACGCACATGAGAGCAATCCGGGCCAATTTCTCCCGTTTGATGGGGTCTATGTGTAAAAATTTTGACTTTTTGGAGTGCAGGTGCAAATCTGCTGAAAAAGCCTGTGGAAGTTTCACGGCGTTCGTACGATATTTGGCGACGCAAAAATGAGCGATTTCCCAGCTCGAGAGAATTCGGCGCGAGAGAAACGATGCCCCGTAACGCACATGAGAGCAATCCGGGCCAATTTCTCCCGTTTGATGGGGTCTATGTGTAAAAATTTTGACTTTTTTGAGTGCACGTGCAAATCTGCTGGAAAAGCCTGTGGAAGTTTCACGGCGTTCGTACGATATTTGGCGACGCAAAAATGAGCGATTTCCCAGCTCGATGGAATTCGGCGCGAGAGAAACGATGCCCCGTAACGCACATGAGAGCAATCCCGGCCAATTTCTCCCGTTTGATGGGGTCTATGTGTAAAAATTTTGACTTTTTGAGTGCACGTGCAAATCTGCTGAAAAAGCCTGTGGAAGTTTCACGGCGTTCGTACGATATTTGGCGACGCAAAAATGAGCGATTTCCAGCTCGATGGAATTCGGAGCGAGAGAAACGATGCCCCGTAACGCACATGAGAGCAATCCCGGCCAATTTAAATTTTGACTTTTTTGAGTGCACGTGCAAATCTGCTGAAAAAGCCTGTGGAAGTTTGCACGGCGTTCGTACGATATTTGGTCGACGCAAAAAATGAGCGATTTCCCAGCATCGAGAGGAATTCGGCGCGAGAGAATACGATGGCCCCGTAACGCACATGAGAGCAATCCGGGCCAATTCTCCGTTTGATGGGGTCTATGTGTAAAATTTTTGACTTTTTTTGAGTGCACGTGCAAATCTGCCTGAAAAAGCCTGTGGAAGTTTCAACGGCGTTCGTACGATATTTGGCGACGCAAAAATGAGCGATTTCCCAGCTCGATGGAATTCGGCGCGAGAGAAACGATGCCCCGTACCGCACATTGAGAGCAATCCGGGCCAAATTTCTCCGTTTGATGGGGGTCTATGTGTAAAAATTTGACTTTTTTGAGTGCACGTGCCAATCTGCTGAAAAAGCTGTGGAAGTTTCACGGCGTTCGTACGATATTTGGCGAACGCAAAAATGAGCGATTTCCCAGCTCGATGAGAATTCGAGCGCCAGAGAGAAACGATGCCCCGTAACGCACATGAGAGCAATCCGGGCCAATTTCTCCGTTTGATGGGGTCTATGTGTAAAAATTTTGACTTTTTTGAGTGCAGGTGCAAATCTGCTGAAAAAGCCTGTGGAAGTTTCACGGCGTTCGTACGATATTTGGCGACGCAAAAAATGAGCGATTTCCCAGCTCGATGGAATTCGGAGCGATGAGAAACGATGCCCCGTACCGCACATGAGAGCAATCCGGCCAATTTCATCCCGTTTGATGGGTCCTATGTGTAAAAATTTTGACTTTTTTGAGTGCACGGTGCAAATCTGCTGGAAAAGCCTGTGGAAGTTTCACGGCGTTCGTACGATATTTGGCGACGCAAAAATGAGCGATTTCCCAGCTCGATGGAATTCGGCGCGAGAGAAACGATGCCCCGTAACGCACATGAGAGCAATCCGGGCCAATTTCTCCCGTTTGATGGGGTCTATGTGTAAAAATTTTGACTTTTTTGAGTGCACGGTGCAAATCTGCTGAAAAAGCCTGTGGAAGTTTCACGGCGTTCGTACGATATTTGGCGACGCAAAAATGAGCGATTTCCAGCTCGATGGAATTCGGAGCGAGAGAAACGATGCCCCGTAACGCACATGAGAGCAATCCCGGCCATCCCGGCCAATTTCTCCCGTTTGATGGGGTCTATGTGTAAAAATTTTGACTTTTTTGAGTGCACGTGCAAATCTGCTGAAAAAGCCTGTGGAAGTTTCACGGCGTTCGTACGATATTTGGCGACGCAAAAATGAGCGATTTCCCAGCTCGATGGAATTCGGCGCGAGAGAAACGATGCCCCGTAACGCACATGAGAGCAATCCGGGCCAATTTCTCCCGTTTGATGGGGTCTATGTGTAAAAATTTTGACTTTTTTGAGTGCAGGTGCAAATCTGCTGAAAAAGCCTGTGGAAGTTTCACGGCGTTCGTACGATATTTGGCGACGCAAAAATGAGCGATTTCCCAGCTCGATGGAATTCGGCGCGAGAGAAACGATGCCCGTAACGCACATGAGAGCAATCCCGGCCAATTTCTCCCGTTTGATGGGGTCTATGTGTACAAATTTTGACTTTTTTGAGTGCACGTGCAAATCTGCTGAAAAAGCCTGTGGAAGTTTCACGGCGTTCGTACGATATTTGGCGACGCAAAAATGAGCGATTTCCCAGCTCGATGGAATTCGGAGCGAGAGAAACGATGCCCCGTAACGCACATGAGAGCAATCCCGGCCAATTTCTCCCGTTTGATGGGGTCTATGTGTACAAATTTTGACTTTTTTGAGTGCACGTGCAAATCTGCTGAAAAAGCCTGTGGAAGTTTCACGGCGTTCGTACGATATTTGGCGACGCAAAAATGAGCGATTTCCCAGCTCGAGAGAATTCGGCGCGAGAGAAACGATGCCCCGTAACGCACATGAGAGCAATCCGGGCCAATTTCTCCCGTTTGATGGGGTCTATGTGTAAAAATTTTGACTTTTTTGAGTGCACGTGCAAATCTGCTGAAAAAGCCTGTGGAAGTTTCACGGCGTTCGTACGATATTTGGCGACGCAAAAATGAGCGATTTCCCAGCTCGATGGAATTCGGCGCGAGAGAAACGATGCCCCGTAACGCACATGAGAGCAATCCGGGCCAATTTCTCCCGTTTGATGGGGTCTATGTGTAAAAATTTTGACTTTTTTGAGTGCAGGTGCAAATCTGCTGAAAAAGCCTGTGGAAGTTTCACGGCGTTCGTACGATATTTGGCGACGCAAAAATGAGCGATTTCCCAGCTCGAGAGAATTCGGCGCGAGAGAAACGATGCCCCGTAACGCACATGAGAGCAATCCGGGCCAATTTCTCCCGTTTGATGGGGTCTATGTGTAAAAATTTTGACTTTTTTGAGTGCAGGTGCAAATCTGCTGGAAAAGCCTGTGGAAGTTTCACGGCGTTCGTACGATATTTGGCGACGCAAAAATGAGCGATTTCCCAGCTCGATGGAATTCGGAGCGAGAGAAACGATGCCCCGTAACGCACATGAGAGCAATCCCGGCCAATTTCTCCCGTTTGATGGGGTCTATGTGTACAAATTTTGACTTTTTTGAGTGCACGTGCCAATCTGCTGGAAAAGCCTGTGGAAGTTTCACGGCGTTCGTACGATATTTGGCGACGCAAAAATGAGCGATTTCCCAGCTCGATGGAATTCGGCGCGAGAGAAACGATGCCCCGTAACGCACATGAGAGCAATCCCGGCCAATTTCTCCCGTTTGATGGGGTCTATGTGTAAAAATTTTGACTTTTTTGAGTGCACGTGCAAATCTGCTGAAAAAGCCTGTGGAAGTTTCACGGCGTTCGTACGATATTTGGCGACGCAAAAATGAGCGATTTCCCAGCTCGATGGAATTCGGAGCGAGAGAAACGATGCCCCGTAACGCACATGAGAGCAATCCCGGCCAATTTCTCCCGTTTGATGGGGTCTATGTGTAAAAATTTTGACTTTTTTGAGTGCACGTGCAAATCTGCTGAAAAAGCCTGTGGAAGTTTCACGGCGTTCGTACGATATTTGGCGACGCAAAAATGAGCGATTTCCCAGCTCGATGGAATTCGGCGCGAGAGAAACGATGCCCCGTAACGCACATGAGAGCAATCCGGGCCAATTTCTCCCGTTTGATGGGGTCTATGTGTAAAAATTTTGACTTTTTTGAGTGCAGGTGCAAATCTGCTGAAAAAGCCTGTGGAAGTTTCACGGCGTTCGTACGATATTTGGCGACGCAAAAATGAGCGATTTCCCAGCTCGAGAGAATTCGGCGCGAGAGAAACGATGCCCCGTAACGCACATGAGAGCAATCCGGGCCAATTTCTCCCGTTTGATGGGGTCTATGTGTAAAAATTTTGACTTTTTTGAGTGCAGGTGCAAATCTGCTGGAAAAGCCTGTGGAAGTTTCACGGCGTTCGTACGATATTTGGCGACGCAAAAATGAGCGATTTCCCAGCTCGATGGAATTCGGCGCGAGAGAAACGATGCCCCGTAACGCACATGAGAGCAATCCGGGCCAATTTCTCCCGTTTGATGGGGTCTATGTGTACAAATTTTGACTTTTTTGAGTGCACGTGCAAATCTGCTGAAAAAGCCTGTGGAAGTTTCACGGCGTTCGTACGATATTTGGCGACGCAAAAATGAGCGATTTCCCAGCTCGATGGAATTCGGAGCGAGAGAAACGATGCCCCGTAACGCACATGAGAGCAATCCCGGCCAATTTCTCCCGTTTGATGGGGTCTATGTGTACAAATTTTGACTTTTTTGAGTGCACGTGCCAATCTGCTGGAAAAGCCTGTGGAAGTTTCACGGCGTTCGTACGATATTTGGCGACGCAAAAATGAGCGATTTCCCAGCTCGATGGAATTCGGCGCGACAGAAACGATGCCCCGTAACGCACATGAGAGCAATCCGGGCCAATTTCTCCCGTTTGATGGGGTCTATGTGTAAAAATTTTGACTTTTTTGAGTGCAGGTGCAAATCTGCTGGAAAAGCCTGTGGAAGTTTCACGGCGTTCGTACGATATTTGGCGACGCAAAAATGAGCGATTTCCAAGCTCGATGGAATTCGGAGCGAGAGAAACGATGCCCCGTAACGCACATGAGAGCAATCCGGGCCAATTTCTCCCGTTTGATGGGGTCTATGTGTAAAAATTTTGACTTTTTGGAGTGCAGGTGCAAATCTGCTGAAAAAGCCTGTGGAAGTTTCACGGCGTTCGTACGATATTTGGCGACGCAAAAATGAGCGATTTCCCAGCTCGAGAGAATTCGGCGCGAGAGAAACGATGCCCCGTAACGCACATGAGAGCAATCCGGGCCAATTTCTCCCGTTTGATGGGGTCTATGTGTAAAAATTTTGACTTTTTTGAGTGCACGTGCAAATCTGCTGGAAAAGCCTGTGGAAGTTTCACGGCGTTCGTACGATATTTGGCGACGCAAAAATGAGCGATTTCCCAGCTCGATGGAATTCGGCGCGAGAGAAACGATGCCCCGTAACGCACATGAGAGCAATCCCGGCCAATTTCTCCCGTTTGATGGGGTCTATGTGTAAAAATTTTGACTTTTTTGAGTGCACGTGCAAATCTGCTGAAAAAGCCTGTGGAAGTTTCACGGCGTTCGTACGATATTTGGCGACGCAAAAATGAGCGATTTCCCAGCTCGATGGAATTCGGAGCGAGAGAAACGATGCCCCGTAACGCACATGAGAGCAATCCCGGCCAATTTCTCCCGTTTGATGGGGTCTATGTGTACAAATTTTGACTTTTTTGAGTGCACGTGCAAATCTGCTGAAAAAGCCTGTGGAAGTTTCACGGCGTTCGTACGATATTTGGCGACGCAAAAATGAGCGATTTCCCAGCTCGAGAGAATTCGGCGCGAGAGAAACGATGCCCCGTAACGCACATGAGAGCAATCCGGGCCAATTTCTCCCGTTTGATGGGGTCTATGTGTAAAAATTTTGACTTTTTTGAGTGCACGTGCAAATCTGCTGAAAAAGCCTGTGGAAGTTTCACGGCGTTCGTACGATATTTGGCGACGCAAAAATGAGCGATTTCCCAGCTCGATGGAATTCGGCGCGAGAGAAACGATGCCCCGTAACGCACATGAGAGCAATCCGGGCCAATTTCTCCCGTTTGATGGGGTCTATGTGTAAAAATTTTGACTTTTTTGAGTGCAGGTGCAAATCTGCTGAAAAAGCCTGTGGAAGTTTCACGGCGTTCGTACGATATTTGGCGACGCAAAAATGAGCGATTTCCCAGCTCGAGAGAATTCGGCGCGAGAGAAACGATGCCCCGTAACGCACATGAGAGCAATCCGGGCCAATTTCTCCCGTTTGATGGGGTCTATGTGTAAAAATTTTGACTTTTTTGAGTGCAGGTGCAAATCTGCTGGAAAAGCCTGTGGAAGTTTCACGGCGTTCGTACGATATTTGGCGACGCAAAAATGAGCGATTTCCCAGCTCGATGGAATTCGGAGCGAGAGAAACGATGCCCCGTAACGCACATGAGAGCAATCCCGGCCAATTTCTCCCGTTTGATGGGGTCTATGTGTACAAATTTTGACTTTTTTGAGTGCACGTGCCAATCTGCTGGAAAAGCCTGTGGAAGTTTCACGGCGTTCGTACGATATTTGGCGACGCAAAAATGAGCGATTTCCCAGCTCGATGGAATTCGGCGCGAGAGAAACGATGCCCCGTAACGCACATGAGAGCAATCCCGGCCAATTTCTCCCGTTTGATGGGGTCTATGTGTAAAAATTTTGACTTTTTTGAGTGCACGTGCAAATCTGCTGAAAAAGCCTGTGGAAGTTTCACGGCGTTCGTACGATATTTGGCGACGCAAAAATGAGCGATTTCCCAGCTCGATGGAATTCGGAGCGAGAGAAACGATGCCCCGTAACGCACATGAGAGCAATCCCGGCCAATTTCTCCCGTTTGATGGGGTCTATGTGTAAAAATTTTGACTTTTTTGAGTGCACGTGCAAATCTGCTGAAAAAGCCTGTGGAAGTTTCACGGCGTTCGTACGATATTTGGCGACGCAAAAATGAGCGATTTCCCAGCTCGAGAGAATTCGGCGCGAGAGAAACGATGCCCCGTAACGCACATGAGAGCAATCCGGGCCAATTTCTCCCGTTTGATGGGGTCTATGTGTAAAAATTTTGACTTTTTTGAGTGCACGTGCAAATCTGCTGGAAAAGCCTGTGGAAGTTTCACGGCGTTCGTACGATATTTGGCGACGCAAAAATGAGCGATTTCCCAGCTCGATGGAATTCGGCGCGACAGAAACGATGCCCCGTAACGCACATGAGAGCAATCCGGGCCAATTTCTCCCGTTTGATGGGGTCTATGTGTAAAAATTTTGACTTTTTTGAGTGCAGGTGCAAATCTGCTGAAAAAGCCTGTGGAAGTTTCACGGCGTTCGTACGATATTTGGCGACGCAAAAATGAGCGATTTCCCAGCTCGAGAGAATTCGGCGCGAGAGAAACGATGCCCCGTAACGCACATGAGAGCAATCCGGGCCAATTTCTCCCGTTTGATGGGGTCTATGTGTACAAATTTTGACTTTTTTGAGTGCAGGTGCAAATCTGCTGGAAAAGCCTGTGGAAGTTTCACGGCGTTCGTACGATATTTGGCGACGCAAAAATGAGCGATTTCCCAGCTCGATGGAATTCGGAGCGAGAGAAACGATGCCCCGTAACGCACATGAGAGCAATCCCGGCCAATTTCTCCCGTTTGATGGGGTCTATGTGTACAAATTTTGACTTTTTTGAGTGCACGTGCCAATCTGCTGGAAAAGCCTGTGGAAGTTTCACGGCGTTCGTACGATATTTGGCGACGCAAAAATGAGCGATTTCCCAGCTCGATGGAATTCGGCGCGAGAGAAACGATGCCCCGTAACGCACATGAGAGCAATCCCGGCCAATTTCTCCCGTTTGATGGGGTCTATGTGTAAAAATTTTGACTTTTTTGAGTGCACGTGCAAATCTGCTGAAAAAGCCTGTGGAAGTTTCACGGCGTTCGTACGATATTTGGCGACGCAAAAATGAGCGATTTCCCAGCTCGATGGAATTCGGAGCGAGAGAAACGATGCCCCGTAACGCACATGAGAGCAATCCCGGCCAATTTCTCCCGTTTGATGGGGTCTATGTGTAAAAATTTTGACTTTTTTGAGTGCACGTGCAAATCTGCTGAAAAAGCCTGTGGAAGTTTCACGGCGTTCGTACGATATTTGGCGACGCAAAAATGAGCGATTTCCCAGCTCGATGGAATTCGGCGCGAGAGAAACGATGCCCCGTAACGCACATGAGAGCAATCCGGGCCAATTTCTCCCGTTTGATGGGGTCTATGTGTAAAAATTTTGACTTTTTTGAGTGCAGGTGCAAATCTGCTGAAAAAGCCTGTGGAAGTTTCACGGCGTTCGTACGATATTTGGCGACGCAAAAATGAGCGATTTCCCAGCTCGATGGAATTCGGCGCGAGAGAAACGATGCCCCGTAACGCACATGAGAGCAATCCCGGCCAATTTCTCCCGTTTGATGGGGTCTATGTGTAAAAATTTTGACTTTTTTGAGTGCACGTGCAAATCTGCTGAAAAAGCCTGTGGAAGTTTCACGGCGTTCGTACGATATTTGGCGACGCAAAAATGAGCGATTTCCCAGCTCGATGGAATTCGGAGCGAGAGAAACGATGCCCCGTAACGCACATGAGAGCAATCCCGGCCAATTTCTCCCGTTTGATGGGGTCTATGTGTACAAATTTTGACTTTTTTGAGTGCACGTGCAAATCTGCTGAAAAAGCCTGTGGAAGTTTCACGGCGTTCGTACGATATTTGGCGACGCAAAAATGAGCGATTTCCCAGCTCGAGAGAATTCGGCGCGAGAGAAACGATGCCCCGTAACGCACATGAGAGCAATCCGGGCCAATTTCTCCCGTTTGATGGGGTCTATGTGTAAAAATTTTGACTTTTTTGAGTGCACGTGCAAATCTGCTGAAAAAGCCTGTGGAAGTTTCACGGCGTTCGTACGATATTTGGCGACGCAAAAATGAGCGATTTCCCAGCTCGATGGAATTCGGCGCGAGAGAAACGATGCCCCGTAACGCACATGAGAGCAATCCGGGCCAATTTCTCCCGTTTGATGGGGTCTATGTGTAAAAATTTTGACTTTTTTGAGTGCAGGTGCAAATCTGCTGAAAAAGCCTGTGGAAGTTTCACGGCGTTCGTACGATATTTGGCGACGCAAAAATGAGCGATTTCCCAGCTCGAGAGAATTCGGCGCGAGAGAAACGATGCCCCGTAACGCACATGAGAGCAATCCGGGCCAATTTCTCCCGTTTGATGGGGTCTATGTGTAAAAATTTTGACTTTTTTGAGTGCAGGTGCAAATCTGCTGGAAAAGCCTGTGGAAGTTTCACGGCGTTCGTACGATATTTGGCGACGCAAAAATGAGCGATTTCCCAGCTCGATGGAATTCGGAGCGAGAGAAACGATGCCCCGTAACGCACATGAGAGCAATCCCGGCCAATTTCTCCCGTTTGATGGGGTCTATGTGTACAAATTTTGACTTTTTTGAGTGCACGTGCCAATCTGCTGGAAAAGCCTGTGGAAGTTTCACGGCGTTCGTACGATATTTGGCGACGCAAAAATGAGCGATTTCCCAGCTCGATGGAATTCGGCGCGAGAGAAACGATGCCCCGTAACGCACATGAGAGCAATCCCGGCCAATTTCTCCCGTTTGATGGGGTCTATGTGTAAAAATTTTGACTTTTTTGAGTGCACGTGCAAATCTGCTGAAAAAGCCTGTGGAAGTTTCACGGCGTTCGTACGATATTTGGCGACGCAAAAATGAGCGATTTCCCAGCTCGATGGAATTCGGAGCGAGAGAAACGATGCCCCGTAACGCACATGAGAGCAATCCCGGCCAATTTCTCCCGTTTGATGGGGTCTATGTGTAAAAATTTTGACTTTTTTGAGTGCACGTGCAAATCTGCTGAAAAAGCCTGTGGAAGTTTCACGGCGTTCGTACGATATTTGGCGACGCAAAAATGAGCGATTTCCCAGCTCGATGGAATTCGGCGCGAGAGAAACGATGCCCCGTAACGCACATGAGAGCAATCCGGGCCAATTTCTCCCGTTTGATGGGGTCTATGTGTAAAAATTTTGACTTTTTTGAGTGCACGTGCAAATCTGCTGAAAAAGCCTGTGGAAGTTTCACGGCGTTCGTACGATATTTGGCGACGCAAAAATGAGCGATTTCCCAGCTCGAGAGAATTCGGCGCGAGAGAAACGATGCCCCGTAACGCACATGAGAGCAATCCGGGCCAATTTCTCCCGTTTGATGGGGTCTATGTGTAAAAATTTTGACTTTTTTGAGTGCAGGTGCAAATCTGCTGGAAAAGCCTGTGGAAGTTTCACGGCGTTCGTACGATATTTGGCGACGCAAAAATGAGCGATTTCCCAGCTCGATGGAATTCGGCGCGAGAGAAACGATGCCCCGTAACGCACATGAGAGCAATCCGGGCCAATTTCTCCCGTTTGATGGGGTCTATGTGTACAAATTTTGACTTTTTTGAGTGCACGTGCAAATCTGCTGAAAAAGCCTGTGGAAGTTTCACGGCGTTCGTACGATATTTGGCGACGCAAAAATGAGCGATTTCCCAGCTCGATGGAATTCGGAGCGAGAGAAACGATGCCCCGTAACGCACATGAGAGCAATCCCGGCCAATTTCTCCCGTTTGATGGGGTCTATGTGTACAAATTTTGACTTTTTTGAGTGCACGTGCCAATCTGCTGGAAAAGCCTGTGGAAGTTTCACGGCGTTCGTACGATATTTGGCGACGCAAAAATGAGCGATTTCCCAGCTCGATGGAATTCGGCGCGACAGAAACGATGCCCCGTAACGCACATGAGAGCAATCCGGGCCAATTTCTCCCGTTTGATGGGGTCTATGTGTAAAAATTTTGACTTTTTTGAGTGCAGGTGCAAATCTGCTGGAAAAGCCTGTGGAAGTTTCACGGCGTTCGTACGATATTTGGCGACGCAAAAATGAGCGATTTCCAAGCTCGATGGAATTCGGAGCGAGAGAAACGATGCCCCGTAACGCACATGAGAGCAATCCGGGCCAATTTCTCCCGTTTGATGGGGTCTATGTGTAAAAATTTTGACTTTTTGGAGTGCAGGTGCAAATCTGCTGAAAAAGCCTGTGGAAGTTTCACGGCGTTCGTACGATATTTGGCGACGCAAAAATGAGCGATTTCCCAGCTCGAGAGAATTCGGCGCGAGAGAAACGATGCCCCGTAACGCACATGAGAGCAATCCGGGCCAATTTCTCCCGTTTGATGGGGTCTATGTGTAAAAATTTTGACTTTTTTGAGTGCACGTGCAAATCTGCTGGAAAAGCCTGTGGAAGTTTCACGGCGTTCGTACGATATTTGGCGACGCAAAAATGAGCGATTTCCCAGCTCGATGGAATTCGGCGCGAGAGAAACGATGCCCCGTAACGCACATGAGAGCAATCCCGGCCAATTTCTCCCGTTTGATGGGGTCTATGTGTAAAAATTTTGACTTTTTTGAGTGCACGTGCAAATCTGCTGAAAAAGCCTGTGGAAGTTTCACGGCGTTCGTACGATATTTGGCGACGCAAAAATGAGCGATTTCCCAGCTCGATGGAATTCGGAGCGAGAGAAACGATGCCCCGTAACGCACATGAGAGCAATCCCGGCCAATTTCTCCCGTTTGATGGGGTCTATGTGTACAAATTTTGACTTTTTTGAGTGCACGTGCAAATCTGCTGAAAAAGCCTGTGGAAGTTTCACGGCGTTCGTACGATATTTGGCGACGCAAAAATGAGCGATTTCCCAGCTCGAGAGAATTCGGCGCGAGAGAAACGATGCCCCGTAACGCACATGAGAGCAATCCGGGCCAATTTCTCCCGTTTGATGGGGTCTATGTGTAAAAATTTTGACTTTTTTGAGTGCACGTGCAAATCTGCTGAAAAAGCCTGTGGAAGTTTCACGGCGTTCGTACGATATTTGGCGACGCAAAAATGAGCGATTTCCCAGCTCGATGGAATTCGGCGCGAGAGAAACGATGCCCCGTAACGCACATGAGAGCAATCCGGGCCAATTTCTCCCGTTTGATGGGGTCTATGTGTAAAAATTTTGACTTTTTTGAGTGCAGGTGCAAATCTGCTGAAAAAGCCTGTGGAAGTTTCACGGCGTTCGTACGATATTTGGCGACGCAAAAATGAGCGATTTCCCAGCTCGAGAGAATTCGGCGCGAGAGAAACGATGCCCCGTAACGCACATGAGAGCAATCCGGGCCAATTTCTCCCGTTTGATGGGGTCTATGTGTAAAAATTTTGACTTTTTTGAGTGCAGGTGCAAATCTGCTGGAAAAGCCTGTGGAAGTTTCACGGCGTTCGTACGATATTTGGCGACGCAAAAATGAGCGATTTCCCAGCTCGATGGAATTCGGAGCGAGAGAAACGATGCCCCGTAACGCACATGAGAGCAATCCCGGCCAATTTCTCCCGTTTGATGGGGTCTATGTGTACAAATTTTGACTTTTTTGAGTGCACGTGCCAATCTGCTGGAAAAGCCTGTGGAAGTTTCACGGCGTTCGTACGATATTTGGCGACGCAAAAATGAGCGATTTCCCAGCTCGATGGAATTCGGCGCGAGAGAAACGATGCCCCGTAACGCACATGAGAGCAATCCCGGCCAATTTCTCCCGTTTGATGGGGTCTATGTGTAAAAATTTTGACTTTTTTGAGTGCACGTGCAAATCTGCTGAAAAAGCCTGTGGAAGTTTCACGGCGTTCGTACGATATTTGGCGACGCAAAAATGAGCGATTTCCCAGCTCGATGGAATTCGGAGCGAGAGAAACGATGCCCCGTAACGCACATGAGAGCAATCCCGGCCAATTTCTCCCGTTTGATGGGGTCTATGTGTAAAAATTTTGACTTTTTTGAGTGCACGTGCAAATCTGCTGAAAAAGCCTGTGGAAGTTTCACGGCGTTCGTACGATATTTGGCGACGCAAAAATGAGCGATTTCCCAGCTCGAGAGAATTCGGCGCGAGAGAAACGATGCCCCGTAACGCACATGAGAGCAATCCGGGCCAATTTCTCCCGTTTGATGGGGTCTATGTGTAAAAATTTTGACTTTTTTGAGTGCACGTGCAAATCTGCTGGAAAAGCCTGTGGAAGTTTCACGGCGTTCGTACGATATTTGGCGACGCAAAAATGAGCGATTTCCCAGCTCGATGGAATTCGGCGCGACAGAAACGATGCCCCGTAACGCACATGAGAGCAATCCGGGCCAATTTCTCCCGTTTGATGGGGTCTATGTGTAAAAATTTTGACTTTTTTGAGTGCAGGTGCAAATCTGCTGAAAAAGCCTGTGGAAGTTTCACGGCGTTCGTACGATATTTGGCGACGCAAAAATGAGCGATTTCCCAGCTCGAGAGAATTCGGCGCGAGAGAAACGATGCCCCGTAACGCACATGAGAGCAATCCGGGCCAATTTCTCCCGTTTGATGGGGTCTATGTGTACAAATTTTGACTTTTTTGAGTGCACGTGCCAATCTGCTGAAAAAGCCTGTGGAAGTTTCACGGCGTTCGTACGATATTTGGCGACGCAAAAATGAGCGATTTCCCAGCTCGATGGAATTCGGCGCGAGAGAAACGATGCCCCGTAACGCACATGAGAGCAATCCGGGCCAATTTCTCCCGTTTGATGGGGTCTATGTGTAAAAATTTTGACTTTTTTGAGTGCAGGTGCAAATCTGCTGAAAAAGCCTGTGGAAGTTTCACGGCGTTCGTACGATATTTGGCGACGCAAAAATGAGCGATTTCCCAGCTCGAGAGAATTCGGAGCGAGAGAAACGATGCCCCGTAACGCACATGAGAGCAATCCCGGCCAATTTCTCCCGTTTGATGGGGTCTATGTGTAAAAATTTTGACTTTTTTGAGTGCACGTGCAAATCTGCTGGAAAAGCCTGTGGAAGTTTCACGGCGTTCGTACGATATTTGGCGACGCAAAAATGAGCGATTTCCCAGCTCGATGGAATTCGGCGCGAGAGAAACGATGCCCCGTAACGCACATGAGAGCAATCCCGGCCAATTTCTCCCGTTTGATGGGGTCTATGTGTAAAAATTTTGACTTTTTTGAGTGCACGTGCAAATCTGCTGAAAAAGCCTGTGGAAGTTTCACGGCGTTCGTACGATATTTGGCGACGCAAAAATGAGCGATTTCCCAGCTCGATGGAATTCGGAGCGAGAGAAACGATGCCCCGTAACGCACATGAGAGCAATCCCGGCCAATTTCTCCCGTTTGATGGGGTCTATGTGTAAAAATTTTGACTTTTTTGAGTGCACGTGCAAATCTGCTGGAAAAGCCTGTGGAAGTTTCACGGCGTTCGTACGATATTTGGCGACGCAAAAATGAGCGATTTCCCAGCTCGATGGAATTCGGCGCGACAGAAACGATGCCCCGTAACGCACATGAGAGCAATCCGGGCCAATTTCTCCCGTTTGATGGGGTCTATGTGTAAAAATTTTGACTTTTTTGAGTGCACGTGCAAATCTGCTGAAAAAGCCTGTGGAAGTTTCACGGCGTTCGTACGATATTTGGCGACGCAAAAATGAGCGATTTCCCAGCTCGAGAGAATTCGGCGCGAGAGAAACGATGCCCCGTAACGCACATGAAAGCAATCCGGGCCAATTTCTCCCGTTTGATGGGGTCTATGTGTACAAATTTTGACTTTTTTGAGTGCACGTGCAAATCTGCTGAAAAAGCCTGTGGAAGTTTCACGGCGTTCGTACGATATTTGGCGACGCAAAAATGAGCGATTTCCCAGCTCGATGGAATTCGGCGCGAGAGAAACGATGCCCCGTAACGCACATGAGAGCAATCCCGGCCAATTTCTCCCGTTTGATGGGGTCTATGTGTAAAAATTTTGACTTTTTTGAGTGCACGTGCAAATCTGCTGGAAAAGCCTGTGGAAGTTTCACGGCGTTCGTACGATATTTGGCGACGCAAAAATGAGCGATTTCCCAGCTCGATGGAATTCGGCGCGACAGAAACGATGCCCCGTAACGCACATGAGAGCAATCCGGGCCAATTTCTCCCGTTTGATGGGGTCTATGTGTAAAAATTTTGACTTTTTTGAGTGCACGTGCAAATCTGCTGAAAAAGCCTGTGGAAGTTTCACGGCGTTCGTACGATATTTGGCGACGCAAAAATGAGCGATTTCCCAGCTCGAGAGAATTCGGCGCGAGAGAAACGATGCCCCGTAACGCACATGAGAGCAATCCGGGCCAATTTCTCCCGTTTGATGGGGTCTATGTGTACAAATTTTGACTTTTTTGAGTGCACGTGCAAATCTGCTGAAAAAGCCTGTGGAAGTTTCACGGCGTTCGTACGATATTTGGCGACGCAAAAATGAGCGATTTCCCAGCTCGATGGAATTCGGCGCGACAGAAACGATGCCCCGTAACGCACATGAGAGCAATCCGGGCCAATTTCTCCCGTTTGATGGGGTCTATGTGTAAAAATTTTGACTTTTTTGAGTGCACGTGCAAATCTGCTGAAAAAGCCTGTGGAAGTTTCACGGCGTTCGTACGATATTTGGCGACGCAAAAATGAGCGATTTCCCAGCTCGAGAGAATTCGGCGCGAGAGAAACGATGCCCCGTAACGCACATGAGAGCAATCCGGGCCAATTTCTCCCGTTTGATGGGGTCTATGTGTAAAAATTTTGACTTTTTTGAGTGCAGGTGCAAATCTGCTGAAAAAGCCTGTGGAAGTTTCACGGCGTTCGTACGATATTTGGCGACGCAAAAATGAGCGATTTCCCAGCTCGATGGAATTCGGCGCGAGAGAAACGATGCCCCGTAACGCACATGAGAGCAATCCGGGCCAATTTCTCCCGTTTGATGGGGTCTATGTGTAAAAATTTTGACTTTTTTGAGTGCACGTGCAAATCTGCTGAAAAAGCCTGTGGAAGTTTCACGGCGTTCGTACGATATTTGGCGACGCAAAAATGAGCGATTTCCCAGCTCGAGAGAATTCGGCGCGAGAGAAACGATGCCCCGTAACGCACATGAGAGCAATCCGGGCCAATTTCTCCCGTTTGATGGGGTCTATGTGTAAAAATTTTGACTTTTTTGAGTGCAGGTGCAAATCTGCTGGAAAAGCCTGTGGAAGTTTCATCCGACGAAAAAAGCACGTTCTCGAGAAAGCAGGAGAGCTAAGTCATTCACAAATTAGCTGGATTTGGCTTGTGGTTCGTTTCCCAAGTAACAGAGCGGCATCAACCTTTAAGTGCACGCCAGTACATCCCCGTGGGATACAGGGGGTCTCGGCGGACTTTGCTCGGGGGAAAAACGTCGAGGTGAGCCGCCTGGCCATGCTGTTCATGGGTCTCTCCTTTTTAAGTTTCGCCTGCCAATTTATTTTCTCTAGCGGTTTTATACACTAGCACTCGATGTTTTGGGAAAGGAATACAATTGTTCAAAAAACGTCTTCGCAATTCATGTCGTTAGATTGCTAATGAAAATTCGTAAAAAAACGTACACGCCATACATGTTCTTTGCTTCCCTCTCGATACAAGTGAAGGGGAAAAACAGCCTTAACGGTTGCTAAAAAAATCGCCCTTTACATATACATGGGTCGTCTTCCCCTCTCGACAACGGAGACAAGTAACCCACGCCAGGCACTGTCAGTAACTGCCATAGATCTGCTTTAAAATGCCCATTCGTCTTGCGTCGCTCACGTTCCCGGAGCTTTGGGTAATGTCTGAGGCCTATCCCCGCTAATTTCTACCGTTTGTCGGTAGCTGTCTGTAAAAATATAGCATACACCAAAACGAGAAAATATTTCCATCGCACCTGCACAAGTGTATGGACAATGGCAATCTTCATGCGATGCATAAGTGGTGTGTGTCAGCAGGTTTTGTTTCCCAAGTTTTCCGTGAATGAGCGAGTATCTTGAGCTGTGTGACTCAGCCCGAGGGAGCCTCTTCTCCTCCAGAGTGTGTGGGGAAGGCTGTCCCCTTGGGTTGGTGCTGCACGGGTTCGCTGCGCTGTTTGGTCTTGTGCCAAGGAAGGCTGCCAACTGTGCAAGAATTTTAGGGTTGGTTTCAAT